>NC_057798.1:625916818-625957951 GCF_018294505.1 Triticum aestivum | reverse complement strand
ATGCATATATACACCATCTATAGGTCTCTCTCGCACACTATTTATGATACTCTAGCTAGTCCAAGCTAGATATCTTGGGTGCACTCATCGTACGCATACAAATTCCTTGGCTCTTTGCCCGTAACTCTCTCATGCACCACTATGTCATCTCGGAGATCTTCTCCCCATCTCTCAAACTCTCCAACCACCCGTGTCACACATACACATGCATATCTCACTCGCACTCGATAGGCCCATGCATCTAAAACTCTATCTCTCTCCCTCGTTCTCCCTCCATCTCACACGCACACACACACAATCTCATGCCTAGCTAGCCAAGTATGATGGTCTCTCACTCAATAGTAGCCACACGTAGTCCCCCCTATATGTATATGACTAGCTAATCTTAGCCTCCATCACAAACATGTGCATGGTCTATCTCGATTTCTCTCGGGGCATCTTTCTATCGCGCACACACTCCCTCCATCTCCCACCCATATAGTCCCCTCACGATCTCGAGGGGATCTCTCTATCACAAACACACCCTCTCTCCCTCCCCATACGTCCATGCCATCCATGTGTCCCTCTCGACCTTTTTTCCTTGTTGGCCATACCTCTATTGGACATGTGCTACAGGGGTGTCTCTCTCCGTTGCAAACAATCACACACTAGTTATCTTCGTGTATCTCCTCGCCTCGCTTTTCCATCTCGGAGATGCATGCGTGATATGTTCGCATAAGAAATGAAAAAACACACACTCTCTCTAATTTATCGTTTGTTGTCACTTTCTCTTTCACACACATACTCTTTTTGCACACTTACTCATTCTCCTTCACGTGCACTTGATCTGTCTCGACGGAGGCACTCTTCTCGGTCCATAGCATATAGATTTATTGAAAAGGTAGACATCACAAAGTTTGACCATGTACATGGAGAAAAAGAATTACATCTAGTACGGCAAACATATACCATTAGATTCACCATGAGATGTAGTTTTGTATGATGTATCTTTGGTATTGTAGATATAAATAACATTTGCGTAAACCTGATCAAAGTTTCCAAAGTTTGACTTCTACAAAATTTACATGCACTGCATTATCGAGCGGATGGAATATCTCTTTCCCCCTCTCAGCTATATGACGCACCACTCGGCCTTATCAGGGCTCCTCAACCTCTCTCAAACTTTATTGGTCAGTTTGGGCCTGACCCTCATGCCTTGATGGCCGGTACTGCCTGGTGTGGACATGAGATGTAAAATATTTCTGCCTGGCCAGGCTTGTGTGGTGCTGAAGTGTTTGGTTCATGCCTAGGCCAGGCAAAGCATCAAGGTCCCATCAATCAATCCATGCATCAATTATTTAATGCTAATATCCATCCATGTTGCTGTTAGCCTCGTGGCTGCACGACCAGGCACGGCCAGACATTCAAAATTGGTCGCCTGGGCCAGGCTACTTGTAGTGTCTAGAGTTCAGCTAGGCTAATTAAAGTGCAAGGGAACCCAGGCCAAGCGGGCTTTGTTTTTCACAGGGTAGCAACCAATCAAGCGTGCATGAAATCCAGCCACAACCCCAGGCTAGGCAAAAGATGCTCAGGACGCAAGCCAAACTGTCCTTATATCTCCCTGGTTCACACATACAGATGTCTCACTCGCGCTATACGTATAGACCCATCCAACACTCTCCGCCCTTGTTCTCTCTCCATGTGACACGCACCGCCCTAAGTACCATAATCCCTCACTCCATCATAGGTGCAAGCACTCCACCCTCCTAAGTATGATTATCTCTTACTAGCCATCAGGAACAGACGTATTGTCTCCTTCCATCCATACGTCTATCTCGATATCTCTCGGGGCATCTTCTATCGCGCACACACCTTGTCACTCGATCTCCCACCCATGTAGTCCCATCACGATCTCCAGGGGATCTCTCTATGAAAAACATACACACTCTCCTCCCAATGTCTGCATTTTCTCTGTACGTCTCTCTCGACCTCTCTCCCTTGTTTGTCAGACCCCTCTTGGCCACGTGCTAGGGGTCTTGCTCTCTCGGTTCCAAACAGCCACACACTATGTCCTCACCTTGCCTCCATTATCGAAGATGCATGTGTGATATGTTTGCATAAGACACGCACGCTTTTTCTCTACTTTTATCGTGTGTTGTCCATGTCTCTTTCACACACACACACACACACACACACACACACACTTTTTTCACTCTCTCTCTCTCTCTTGTTAGGGACTCTGTCACGTCAATAAGCATATGGATGTTTTGAAAAGTCAAACCTCAGAAAAGTTTGACCACGTATATGTGGAGAAAAACATTTACATCTGGAATGATCATTAGATTCATCACAACATGTACTTACTTCATACTATCATTTATCTTTGGTATTGTAGATATAAGTAATTTCTTTATAAACTTGGTCAAAGTTTCAAAAGTTTGACTTAAAAAAATGTTGGAACTATATTATCGAACGAAGGGAATAGCTCTTTCTCTCTCTCTCTCTCTCTGCTATCTCTCACGGGCCTCCCGTCTCACTCGAACTCTCTAGACCGAAGGATTATACACTCAATGTGTCAGCATATAGCTCCGTATATTGTTTAGTTGACCGGTCAACCAATCCACATGCTGCCTTGTCAGCTCGTGTTCTGTATCTTCGTGTGCTGGCCCATGTGGCAGTGGGTGAAAATAAGTAAACTAGAGGCCCATCTGACACGCGGTGAAGTAAACAAAGTTGAAACCACTCGGGGTAGCACCCCGCACGCTAGTAAATTGAGGGCGCATTGAGGACAAACTTCTTGCACGCGAAGGACGCACTCGCGCACAATTCACCACTGTGTGGCGGCATGCACAGAAGGACGCACTCGCGCACACCCAGCACACAACAGACACCAGCACACGTGTACACCGGCGTCGCTGCCGGTTGAGCTGGGCGGCGAGGTAGCCAACAACCGGAGGCTGCTCGAGCCAAAACCGCATCCGGCGAGCCTGGTCTTCATCAGCAGCCTCCCCGACGACATGCTGCTCGTCATCATCGGCCTCCTCCCCACCAAATCTGTCATGCGGACCGCCCTGCTCTCCCGGCGGTGGCGCCCCCTCTGGCACTGCGTCCCCATCAACCTCACCGTCAACAACTGCCACTGCGACGGGGATTGAAAACGCATGGCCGCAGTGTCCAAGATCCTTTCATCGCACCCTGGGCCAGCCAGACGCCTTGACATCCGCATGTTCAGTACCAACATCAAGGTCCAACCCAAGTTCGACGAGTGGTTCTTATCCCACGCCCTAGATCATCTCGAGGAGCTCAGCTTTGAAGCTGGACGATGTCGCTCTCTGCCGCCGTCCGCGCTCCGCCTCACGCTAACGCTGCGCCGTGCCAGCTTCAGCTCCTGCTATATTCCCCAGATTAATGCCGCGCCCGCCCTTCTTCTCCCTCAACTCAAGCAGCTCGACCTCTTCGACGGTGTCATCTCGAAGAAGGCTATGGAGCACCTGCTCCGCAGCTGTAATGCGCTCGAGCACCTTCGTCTTGAGCAGATCCACAGGTTCATTAGCCTCCACATCGCCTCGATAAATCTCCGATGGATTTATGTGTCTTGCTGGCCCCGCAACAAGACATCAATTGGGAAGAGATCACTCCAGCTGTTCCACGTTATATTCATTGAGAATGCGCCTTTCCTTGAGAGATTGCTTGTATCGGATCTAGAAGGTCCAAAAAAATCAGGGTCATTGAACGCGCCGAAATTGACAGCGTTGGTGTACTCGTCTGCCAAATTCTCCGAACTCTTTATTGGATCCGTAATCGTTCAGGTACATCACTCATCTTCTTCTCTGTCTTCTTGAAGTTCACATTTTTAAATTTCTTCTTGATGTATTTACGACCGTCTTCTAGAAAATGATTCCCACAAGCTTGAGTCAGTCAATGCGCACAGTGAAGATCTTAGCACTAAAATCTATCGTCCCCAATCTGGATCAAGTTGTTGGATTCCTTACATGATTTCCATGCACGGAGAAGCTACTCATCGAGGTGAAACTTCTTTCCTATAAGTAAACGGTAATCACAACGTAGCTCAATTTTTTCGTAATTTTCCCAAATTACGATGACAAGTGTAATGTTCAAAACTGCATCTATGCATTCCACCGAAAGAAATGTTTTTAGTATTTTTTCGTCACGTGATCACCTGCATCGTTTTTATGTTGTACTACTATAGTAGCCTAGGCTAGTCATAGTGGAAAGTACTAGTAACTTAGACTACTCCAGTAACTCTATGGTTACCCTAAGAGCAAGTACTACCTCCGTCCTGGTTTACACTTCCAATTTTGTAGTATCAAAATTTGACCATAGATTTAACTGACAAAATATTAATGCATGTCACTAAGAACTATATCGTTGGATTCGTATTTGAACATAATTTCAAATGGTGTAATTTTTAGTGACATGCATTGGCATTTTCTTAGGTAAATCTATGGTCAAGCCTGCCATGTTCGCGTCGCACCCCCACACGGTTGGTCCGGCACGCTGATGCCTACTACACAACCTTCTTCTTGTAGACATTGTTGGGCCTGCAAGTGCACAGGTTTGTAGGACAGTAGCAAATTTCCCTCAAGTGGATGACCTAAGGTTTATCAATCCGTAGGAGGCATAGGATGAAGATGGTCTCCCTCAAGCAACCCTGCAACGAAATAACAAAGAGTCTCTTGTGTCCCCAACACATCCAATATAGTGGTAAATTGTATAGGTGCACTAGTTTGGCGAAGAGATGGTGAAACAAGTGCAATAAGGAAGGTAGATAAAGGTTTTTGTAATCTGAAATTATAAAAACAGCAAGGTAACAAGTGGTAAAAGTGAGCATAAACGGTATTGCAATGATAGGAAACAAGGCCTAGGGTTCATACTTTCACTAGTGCAAGTTCTCTCAACAATAATAACATAGATAGATCATATAACAATCCCTCAACATGCAACAAAGAGTCACTCTGAAGCCACTAATAGTGGATAACAAACGTAGAGATTATGGTAGGGTACGAAACCACCTCAAAGTTATTCTTTCGGATTGATCTATTAAAGAGTTTGTACTAGAATAACACCTTAAGACACAAATAAACCAAAACCCTAATGTCACCTAGATACTCCATTGTCACCTCAAGTATCCGTGGGCATGATTATACAATATGCATCACAGAATCTCAAATTCATCCAAACAACACAAAGTACTTCATAGAGTGCCCCAAAGTTTCTACCGGAGAGTCAAGAAAACGTGTGCCAACCCCTATGCATAGGTTCATGGGCGGAACCCGCAAGTTGGTCACCAAAACATACATCAAGTGGCACGTGATATCCCATTGTCACCATAGATAAACACGGCAAGACATACATCAAGTGTTCTCATCATAAAGACTTAATCCGATAAGATAACTTCAAGAGGGAAACTCAATTCATCACAAGAGAGTAGAGGGGGAGAAACATCATAAGATCCAACTATAATAGCAAAGCTCGGGATACATCAAGATCGTACCATAGAGGGAACACGAGAGAGAACACGAGAGAGAGATCAAACACATAGCTACTGCTACATACCCTTAGCCCCGAGGGTGAACTACTCCCTCCCAGTCATGGATAGAACCGGGATGATGAAGATGGCCACCGGTGATGGGTTCCCCCTCCAGCAAGGTGCCGGAACGGGCTCCCGAGAGGTTTTTGGTGGCTACAGAGGTTTGCGTCGGTGGAACTCCGGATCTATCTTGATTTCGATGTTTTTAGGGTACGTAGGTTTATATAGGCGAAAGAAGTCGGTCGGGAGGTGCTCGAGGGGCCCACAAGACAGGGGGGCACGCCCTATAGGGGGGCGCTCCCTCCTATCTCGTGGCTTCCTCGATGACCCCTCGGCTTACACTCCAAGTCTCCTGGATCATAATCTTCCCAAAAATCACGCTGCTGAAGGTTTTGTTCCGTTTGGACTCCATTTGATATTCCTTTTCTTAGAAATACTGAAACAGGCAATAAAACAGCAATATGGGCTGGCCCTCCGGTTAATAGGTTAGTCCCAAAAGTAATATAGAAGTGTATAATAAAGCCCATAATCATTCAAAACAGATAATAAAATAGCATGAATGCTTCATAAATTATAGATACGTTGGAGACGTATCACACGCCGCTCAAGCGGGAATGCGTGCGGTGTTGCATTTTCACTTACAAGTGGGACCACAGTTGAGCAAACCGACTATCGGCAAACCCCCACCCCGCCCACCGCGTGATGGCTGAGAAAACAGGAGGGAGAAGAGATGGATGTAGCACAGACTCCAAGAAAATTGGTGTCAGATGGGACTCGTGTGGGTGGCGTGTGCCGTACTGCTAGACGTGAATGCTAGTTATGGCCCATGCCACCCCACTATATCAATCCTATTGTCACATCCCTAGCTTCTGGTTTGCTCTAGGCTAGCTTCATGTGTGCATCATATTTAAATTTTTGAAATTTCAACTGAGGAATTTTGGAAGCCTCAAAAACTTAAATAAAAGAGGGGCAAAAACCCTAGAAATCTCATTCATTGCTCCAAAATGCTCTTCTTAAATGTTTGATAATTTTTGGTAAGGGTTCTGGTCCCAACCAAAATATCGAACATTTTTAAGGAATTATTTTTGGGACTTTGGATTTAATTCATTAACTATTTGAATTTGAATTATATTCATATAATTAGAATATAATTTCAAATACCCCTGAAATATTTTGTAAGCTTTTGGAAAAGTCCATCTAGCAATATAAAATATTCAGAGGAGTTTTTGGCATTGTTTGAATTATTTTAAATTCAAAACAGTGGCAAAATAAATTAAATAAAATAAAACAGAACAGAAAAATATAAAACAGAGCCTACCCGGCCTCACTCGTGCAGCCCACCAGAGCCGGCCTAGCAACTGTGCTGGTCCAGCACTGTGTGGCCCAGCCCACCTCCTCCTCCCTGTCGCCTTCCTCCTCGCGCCAGTAGGTAGAGGAGGGACACGGCGCGCGCGCCCGAGCTCGCCACGCCACCACCCTGCTCATCTGCATCGCCTGGCCACCGCGACGCCGCGCGTCATCTCCTCAGCACCGCCCCGACCCCCTGGACCCCCTCGCTCTCTCCCTCTCCCTTGTATCTCTCCTCTGCTTCCTCTCTTTCTCACTCGCCGAGCGCAGCCGCAGCCGCGCCACCGTAACGCCGCGGCCACCGTCTCCCCCTCGACCCCTCGCTGTGCTTGCGAGCTCCGCCTCGACCCCCTCTTCCTCCCCACCGATCCACGGCCCTCCGGAAGCCCTGCATCGCCGCCCACGTCGCCGTTCCCCTCCTCGGCCACCGGAGATCGTCGCCATCGATTCGCTGCACTCCGGCCGCCCCCGAGCCCACTAACCCTCCCAACAGCTCCGCGGTGAGCCTCCGTGCAGAACCCCTCTCTCTCCCCTCGCGTTTGCGAGCTCTAGGCCATAGCTCCGCCGCGGCCGAACTCCGGCCGCCGCTGACCTCGTCACCGCCGTCACTACAGCCGCTTGAGCTCGTCTCGGAGCGTGTCACCGCACTCAGGAAGCCACCAGGAGCCTAACGCATATCCTAACTCGCCCTCCCGTGCGCCACAGCGCCAACCCCGCACTCACCGAACTCCGGCGCCGCCGCGAGCTCGATTCCGGCGAGCCCGTTCGACCTCAGCCCCTCCCGCTTGCCTAGATGGATGCGGCTGAGCGCCAGCTATGCGTAGATGATCGCTGCCGCTGTTTTGGTCGCCGGAGGAGGAATTCCGACCCCCTCCGCCGTCTCTGACTCCGCCGGCGACGAGCCGCGGGTCAACTCCGGCGATTTGACCCGGGGTTTGACCCCCCTGACGTGTGGGCCCAGGCGCCTGCTTGATTAGTGTTAGATTAGTTAGCACTAATTAACCTAGCTAGTTAGGTAGGCCACTGACATGCGGGCCCCGCCCGGCTAACTAAGTTAGTTAGGGCTAACTAACTTGGTTAGTTGACTGGGTCACTGACCAGTGGACCCCACTGGTCAGGTTTGACCTGGTCGACGCCTTTGACCTGCTGACGTCACCCCGGCGTCATGCTGACGCAATATTCCTTTTCTGGAATTTAGTTTATTTTATAAATAATCAGAAAATCCAGAAAATTGTATAAACTTCTAAAATTCATAGAAATTCAACCGTAACTCCAAATTAAATAATTTATATATGAAAAATTATCAGAAAAATTCAAGGAATCCATCTGTACCATTTTCGTGCATGTTAGAACAACTTATAGCTGCTGTTTAGCACAAATCATATAAAGGGCATTTATTTAATCACATATGGAGTTCGAATTTGAATTTTATATTCAAACCAACTTCATTTAATCTGTTGCTAGTTGCATTAGCTCAAAACACATTCATATTGCCATGTCATGAGCATGCATCATATTGTGCATTGCAATGATTGTGTTCCTTTCTGTGTTGCCGGTATTTGTCCCCTCTCGATAGACGCGATACCGACGATGTGATCGTTGACACTGATGAAGACTCAATGTTATCTTCAGAAGTGCCAGGCAAGCAAAACCCCCTTGTTCATTCCGATAAAATCCCACTCTCTCGCTCCTGCTCTCTTTTACTGCATTAGGACAACAACGACATATTTGTTACTTGCTGCGGTAGCTGAACCCGTTTATCCTTTGCATGACCTGTCATTGCCACAGTAAATAGATGAAACCCACTAGCATGAGTAGGAGTTGTTTGAGCCCTGTTGTGCCTACTCATTCATGCTTGTTTGTCATGCCTGCTACTGCTTAGAGTTGTGTCAGGTCTGATTCATCCGAGATGAATCAGAGGTGTGTGAACATGTCCTACTGTGTGTGAGCTAAGTGTGTGAACACGATTTGGTAAAAGGTGTCGGTGAGAGGCCATGTAGGAGTACATGGTGGGTTGTCTCATTGAAGCCGTCCTTAGGAACTGAGTTCTGTGTTGGTGATCCATGATTCAGCTACTACCACGCATTGGGCCCGAAACCAATGGACCCTCTCGGCTTCTTAATCACCCTTGTCCTCTGTCTAGGAGTTGCAAGTAGTTCCTGGTGTTTGTAGTATGCTGGAGGCCGTGCGCAGCGCTGACCGTAGGGGTGGGCTGTGATGCGGTAGGCACGTGGCCGGGTAAACCGGGCGCCCGTTTGGTGTCACGGAACCCTGTTCACATCGTTTGGGGCTGTGAGCGAAACTCCGGCCGGATCTCCTCATGGATGGAACCCGAATAGGCGATAAACCTGGACTAGAGACTTGAGTGTTTAGGTAGGCCGTGGCCGACACCCACGTTGGGCTTCCGCTTGAAGGTTGCCGAGTACATGTCGTGTAAACGGCGGTAAGTGGTGAGAGCGTGTGTGAAGAAGTACACCCCTGCAGGGTTAATATGATCTATTCGAATAGCCGTGTCCGCGGAAAAGGACTTCTGGGTTGCTTATATCAGTTCATAGACAAGTGAAAGTGGATACTCTAAAATACGCAAGATAAGCATGAGTGCTATGGATGGCGTTCTCGTAGGGAGACGGGAGCGGATCCATAGTGGTGTATTGATATGGTGAATATGTGGACTCGTGTGCGCCACCTCAAAGTGATACTTGCAGTCGTAGTTTAGGATAGCCACCGAGTCAAAGCTGGCTTGCTGCAGTTAAACCCCACCATCCCCTTTGTTGATAATGATGCATATGTAGTTAGTTCTGATGTAAGTCTTGCTGGGTACATTTGTACTCACGTTTGCCTATTTTATGTTTTGCAGAGAGACTTCGGTCTCACTAGTAGTTCCACGTGGGCTTCGACGTTTAGCTTGTTACCTCAGCTACGATCTTGTGCCCCCGGCAGGATCTGATAAATAGTCAGGCTTCTCAGCCCTTTTCTTTTATAGATGTCTGTACTCAGACATGATAGCTTCCGCTTGTGCTTTGACTTGTATGCTCTGATTGTTGGGTCATGAGACCCCTGTTTGTAATATCTCACTCCTCGGAGCCTACTGAATAAATTACTTGAGTCGTAGAGTCATGTTGTGATGCCATGTTGTATTTGCACATATCGAGCATATTGTGTGTATGTTATTGAAATGCTTGGTATGTGTGGGATCTGACCATCTAGTTGTTTATCTTTAGTAGCCTCTCTTACGGGGAAATGTCTCCTAGTGTTTCCACCGAGCCATGGTAGCTTGCTACTGCTCCGGAACACTTAGGCTGGCCGGCATGTGTCCTTCTTCGTTCCTGTGTCTGTCCCTTCGGGGAAATGTCACGCGATGAATACTGGAGTCCTGTTAGCCCGCTACCGCCCGGTTCACCGGAGTCCTGCTAGCCCAGTGCTACATCCTGGATTCACTCGCTGATGACCGACACGTTCGATGCTGGGTCATGGATGCCTGTCCCTGTAAGTCTGTGCCACTTTGGGTTTACGACTAGCCATGTCAGCCCGGGCTCCTTATCATATGGATGCTAGCGACACTATCATATACGTGTGCCAAAAGGCGCAAATGGTCCCGGGCTAAGGTAAGGCGACACCCGTGGGAATACCGTGCGTGAGGCCGCAAAGTGATATGAGATGTTACATGCTAGATCGATGTGGCATTGAGTCGGGGTCCTGACAGCATTGGTATCAGAGCTTGACTGCCTGTAGGATTACCAAGCCAAACTGGTCGAAGTTGAGTCTAGAAATTCTTTAGTTATATAAGGGAATTGATTGTGGGATGGAACGTAAGGCTCTTTTTACTCCTTATACCTCATGGCCTTCTGATCTGAGTCATCATCTTCTCTTCTACGGGGATTAAGAACTAGGTTTTCTCTTCTTTCTATCAGGATCACGTGTTACTAATCAGTAGATTTATAAGATTGTTGGATTAAGCCTCAGTTCAGTTTCTACCTCTGTATGTTAATTGTTGATCTCGAAACCTTGATATTGTGCTTCTGAGTGGTTATGCCACCATTTTTGTGAATGTCTCAAATCTTTTCTGAGCATTTACAGCCGTTATGCTGTCCGAGTCATCCCAGGTTTCTAAGTAGTCTGATGCATTTGCAAATCCTTTCTTCCCGTTTCAATGTTCCCATGGGCCAGGTTAACCACACTAATCAGTAAGTTGAGGTACTCTGTTACCTTGATATATATGTTGGAGATATTATTATGACCCTAGGTGTCTTAGGGGATCATCTAGTAATTTAGCCATGATTTGTGTTCCCAGTGTGATGATTCTGGCCATCCTTCTCGAAAGCATCCCGTGATGCTACTTAGTAGTAGGTATTCTATTTCTGGGTTTTGAACCCGAGATTCACTCTACTTACTTCATGTTGATAGTGTTTGCTCGTTCCTTTAGGATATTAGTAACCTTTGCGATAGTTCTCGAGGTTCGTGGTACATCCTTCTTCCAATTACCATGAACCATTCTTGGTAGGAGTTCTTCTGAGCCAAAAGATGACAAGAAGAGTGCTCTCGATGAGTTCTCCATGCTATATTGTGACTCTGCCAGCTCAACCTTTCTGCATGGGTTATCCGGAAGAATTATGTTGAACTTGGTTCGACATACTAATCTATGCATCCACAACTCAGAAGGTTATATGTTCTTTTGAGTTGTCCCATCTTAGTTGTTTCCGACCCTCGTCTATCAATTGATAGACAAGAGTATGCGTGCGTTCGTTTATCGATGCCTAATACTCTTGTGGTCCGTCAAGCCATTCTATCGCAGAATGACTAGGAGAAACAAACTCCAGTACCTCTTCCATATCCAGGATTGGGTCAAAGAAGTTGTGCTCCGCAGATCAAATTGCTAATCCAGCCTTTGATTCTGTTCTACCCTGAAGTATTACCATCTTTATATCGGGATTGTTATAGGAATTGCACACCATCCTATGAACTCTTGGTACAGTGATACTTCTTGCCATCATTGTTCATTCCTCGGTTCCTGTGTTATTGTAACCAAAATGCCGACAAGTGAATCGTGGCGTGTGGAATCAATACTGCTAGCAACTCTGTTGCTTGGTAGTTAAATGGACGATAACCTCATTCTCAGCGTATTGATTTTTGAATCATCCTTCTAAGACTGATCGTGCTACCTAGTCCTTATTTCGGTGCACCCTTCGATTGATGAGTTAGGATCTTGTCAAGTCCTCACTCATTTGATCATATCGTCTTGCCCTCAAAAGCGAGATTGTTCTCGAGCTTAGTAACATACCGGTGGTTCATGATTTTCTGAATATCTTCTCGGAAGTATTACCAGGTTGTTCCCTGACTGTTATGTTGAGCTCGTGATCAAGTTGGTTTCTTGTGAACCACCTTCTCTCCAAGAATCGGTGTTAGATATCCCTGAGCTAGTTGGTTAAGCTAGACAACAACTTGGAGAGTTGGAAGATAAAATCTTGCCTGACTTAGTTCGTTCCAAAGGGATATTCTTGTGTAGGGTGTGCTGGAGAAAGATGATATATTCATCGATTGGTCCTTGTGATCAGTTGCTGGACCTATTGTCTTATCAATCCTTTGATTTGAGTGTGGGCCATCGTCAAGTCAAATCAGTACCAACGATGCTCGTAATGTTGTCTTATTCGTGGTTGATCCCTCGAGCATACACCATTACATCTTTGGTCTGACCAATGCTATCACCGTGTTCACTTAACTATGGAATTTCTTTTAAAAGGAAACCTAGATGAATTGTTGTTGATCCCATTGACAACATCCTTATCTCCTGCATGATTTTGTTGAACATTAAGCTAGTGTTGGAAACTTTTGAAAGCATTTTCTTCATGCTAGCTCATGAATTATTTGTTTGATGAAAGGAGTGACTTCCTCTTATACACGTGCATTTAGTGAAAGTTGCCGCCGTGAATTTGAGAAAGATTGTTTTGTTTCCTTTGGAATCATTCCAAATTAGTCATGCACACGTGCGAAGTATTCTGTAGTCTGGAGACTTGCAACCTTCATTCTATATGTGTCCCTAGCACACTAAGCCACTGATTGATTTGTTCAAGGAGAAGAAGTTCCTTCATAAGAGCTAATCATATGACTTATGCAAGGACTTCGTTATCCACGGTGATGGTTCCCAACCAGAACTCGGTAGTGTTTTATTGTAAGACTACCACGTGGTCATGCTTGTCTGGGACAATGTGTTCACATGTTTGTAGCAGAACCAGCTCATGTTTTGGAGCTTACTATCGTAGTTCATTCCCCGAGAATCTCGCAACGTCATCTCGTCGATTTGTGTTGCAAACTTTCATTTTTCTTCCTAGACTCGATAAGTCTGGAATATCCTGACACCTACCAGATCTGAATCTCAAGCAGATATGATGGTTTGGAACATTTCCCAAGAACTATAATATTGGTCCCTCGATAACCGGTAAAGTGGATGTCGTGGCCAACACACCCAGCCGGAAGACCTATTATTGTAGTATCTTGATTGAGGAAGTTGGCCACCTCCCCATAAGGATTTCGTAGGAATTACCTCCGTAACTGTTCCTTATGGATTCTATTGCTCCCGAAGTCCGACCTTTTTACTTGATGTCCTAGATACCAGACCATTTCTATGAATGGGTTACACTAGCACATCAAGGAGAACATTAGAAGCGGAGTGCTAAATGTCTCTCGGTCGATCATCCGGATTTTGTTCCTTGGCTTCGCTAAGGTGTAATCTGAGAAGGTGTTATCTTCCTTTGCATCTGCATCATCCATCATCATTCATCATGGTAGCAAGTTGTGTTGCCAGGATCCTTGACACCGATATTGGTAGAATCTTGATGATTGTGGAAATGCTCAAGTTCTTGAGAGCACGCACAAGCGCTACGTGTTACCATCGGCTCTAACTAGGATTCCTCTCAGTTTCCTCGGTTATGCTATGATCTATTCAAACAGTGAATTCACTCTCTATTGTTGGGTTCTTCCCCAGTTACCAGAATCATTCCCATCATTTGCATTTTGTTCCCAGCTTGCACCGCCAAAGTGCCATTCTACCATGGGTCTCTTCCATTTCTGGTGATAAGCAAATTCATCCATTACGTTGTCTTCAACAAGGTAATCCACATCATCCAAGTCCGAGTTTGCCATTCTACCGACCCCCTCCAAGCGATCGTTGTGAATTGCCTTAGGCTGGTATGAAGAGTTTTCAATGATCTTTGAATCAAAGGTAATTCTTTTTGCCACTTAAGATAATAATCTACGAATCACCCTCCTCCAGGATGCTTCGTCGTGGTATCATGGCAACTCAACTCCTCGCTACGTTGACAATCGTTTACCACCTTCTTAGGTGTGGAGTTGTTGTCTACCTAGTGAACCTCGTCACCTGCTCCACTCCATCCCTCCAGAGGTATGCTTCATCTCTCAGCTCGAGAGATGTTGCTATGTCATTCCGGGAGTTAATCCTGAGTTGTTCGACCTTCGAGAAGACCGATCCTTCTAGAGTTTTTCCTTTCCTCTTCTTCTCATGATTAGCTGGAGTTCTCAGAGCAAGACGACAAGACAAAGATGGTGTTCAAATCAACATTCATTGGAAGTGCAACCTGGATCGTGAAGATTGTACTAGTTTGCGTTTCCCCTTCATTCTACCATACGCTTGAATCTCGAGACGAGATTCTTGTTTAGTGGGGGTGAGTTGTCACATCCCTAGCTTCTGGTTTGCTCTAGGCTAGCTTCATGTGTGCATCATATTTAAATTTTTGAAATTTGAACTGAGGAATTTTGGAAGCCTCAAAAACTTAAATAAAAGAGGGGCAAAAACCCTAGAAATCTCATTCATTGCTCCAAAATGCTCTTCTTAAATGTTTGATAATTTTTGGTAAGGGTTCTCGTCCCAACCAAAATATCGAACATTTTTAAGGAATTATTTTTGGGACTTTGGATTTAATTCATTAACTATTTGAATTTGAATTATATTCATATAATTAGAATATAATTTCAAATACCCCTGAAATATTTTATAAGCTTTTGGAAAAGTCCATCTAGCAATATAAAATATTCAGAGGAGTTTTTGGAATTGTTTGAATTATTTTAAATTCAAAACAGTGGCAAAATAAATTAAATAAAATAAAACAGAACAGAAAAATATAAAACAGAGCCTACCCGGCCTCACTCGTGCAGCCCACCAGAGCCGGCCTAGCTCCTGTGCTGGTCCAGCACTGTGTGGCCCAGCCCACCTCCTCCTCCCTATCGCCTTCCTCCTCGCGCCAGTAGGCAGAGGAGGGACACGGCGCGCGCGCCCAAGCTCGCCACGCCACCACCCTGCTCGTCTGCATCGCCTGGCCACTGCGACGCCGCGCGTCATCTCCTCGGCGCCGCCCCGACCCCCTGGACCCCCTCGCTCTCTCCCTCTCCCTTGTATCTCTCCTCTGCTTCCTCTCTCTCTCACTCGCCGAGCGCAGCCGCAGCCGCGCCACCGTAACGCCGCGGCCACCGTCTCCCCCTCGACCCCTCGCTGTGCTTGCGAGCTCCGCCTCGACTCCCTCTTCCTCCCCATCGATCCACGGCCCTCCGGAAGCCCTGCATCGCCGCCCACGTCGCCGTTCCCCTCCTCGGCCACCGGAGATCGTCACCGTCGATTCGCTGCACTCCGGCCGCCCCCGAGCCCACTAACCCTCCCTACAGCTCCGCGGTGAGCCTCCGTGCAGAACCCCTCTCGCTCCCCTCGCGTTTGCGAGCTCTAGGCCATAGCTCCGCCGCGGCCGAACTCCGGCCGCCGCTGACCTCGTCACCGCCGTCACTACAGCCGCTTGAGCTCTTCTCGGAGCGTGTCACCGCACTCAGGAAGCCACCAGGGGCCTAACACATATCCTAACTCGCCCTCCCGTGCACCACAGCGCCAACCCCGCACTCACCGAACTCCGGCGCCGCCGCGAGCTCGATTCCGGCGAGCCCGTTCGACCTCAGCCCCTCCCGCTTGCCTAGATGGATGCGGCTGAGCGCCAGCTACGCATAGATGATCGCTGCCGCTGTTTTGGTCGCCGGAGGAGGAATTCCGACCCCCTCCGCCGTCTCTGACTCCGCCGGCGACGAGCCGCGGGTCAACTCCGGCGAGTTGACCCGGGGTTTGACCCCCCTGACGTGTGGGCCCAAGCGCCTGCTTGATTAGTGTTAGATTAGTTAGCACTAATTAACCTAGCTAATTAGGTAGGCCACTGACATGCGGGCCCCGCCCGGCTAACTAAGTTAGTTAGGGCTAACTAACTTGGTTAGTTGACTGGGTCACTGACCAGTGGACCCCACTGGTCAGGTTTGACCTGGTCGACGCCTTTGACCTGCTGACGTCACCCCGGCGTCATGCTGACGCAATATTCCTTTTCTGGAATTTAGTTTATTTTATAAATAATCAGAAAATCCAGAAAATTGTATAAACTTCTAAAATTCATAGAAATTCAACCGTAACTCCAAATTAAATAATTTATATATGAAAAATTATCAGAAAAATTCAAGGAATCCATCTGTACCATTTTCACGCATGCTAGAACAACTTATAGCTGCTGTTTAGCACAAATCATATAAAGGGCATTTATTTAATCACATATGGAGTTTGAATTTGAATTTTATATTCAAACCAACTTCATTTAATCTGTTGCGAGTTGCATTAGCTCAAAACACATTCATATTGCCATGTCATGAGCATGCATCATATTGTGCATTGCATTGATTGTGTTCCTTTCTGTGTTGCCGGTATTTGTCCCCTCTCGATAGACGCGATACCGACGATGTGATCGTTGACACTGATGAAGACTCAATGTTATCTTCAGAAGTGCCAGGCAAGCAAAACCCCCTTGTTCATTCCGATAAAATCCCACTCTCTCGCTCCTGCTCTCTTTTACTGCATTAGGACAACAACGACATATTTGTTACTTGCTGCGGTAGCTGAACCCCTTTATCCTTTGCATGACCTGTCATTGCCACAGTAAATAGATGAAACCCACTAGCATGAGTAGAAGTTGTTTGAGCCCTGTTGTGCCTACTCATTCATGCTTGTTTGTCATGCCTGCTACTGCTTAGAGTTGTGTCAGGTCTGATTCATCCGGGATGAATCAGAGGTGTGTGAACATGTCCTACTGTGTGTGAGCTAAGTGTGCGAACACGATTTGGTAAAAGGTGTCGGTGAGAGGCCATGTAGGAGTACATGGTGGGTTGTCTCATTGAAGCCGTCCTTAGGAACTGAGTTCTGTGTTGGTGATCCATGATTCAGCTACTACCACGCATTGGGCCCGAAACCAATGGACCCTCTCGGCTTCTTAATCACCCTTGTCCTCTGTCCAGGAGTTGCAAGTAGTTTCTGGTGTTTGTAGTATGCTGGAGGCCGTGCGCAGCGCTGACCGTAGGGGTGGGCTGTGATGCGGTAGGCACGTGGCCGGGTAAACCGGGCGCCCGTTTGGTGTCACGGAACCCTGTTCACATCGTTTGGGGCTGTGAGCGAAACTCTGGCCGGATCTCCTCATGGATGGAACCCGAATAGGCGATAAACCTGGACTAGAGACTTGAGTGTTTAGGTAGGCCATGGCCGACACCCACATTGGGCTTCCGCTTGAAGGTTGCCGAGTACATGTCGTGTAAACGGCGGTAAGTGGTGAGAGCGTGTGTGAAGAAGTACACCCCTGCAGGGTTAATATGATCTATTCGAATAGCCGTGTCCGCGGAAAAGGACTTCTGGGTTGCTTATATCAGTTCATAGACAAGTGAAAGTGGATACTCTAAAATACGCAAGATAAGCGTGAGTGCTATGGATGGCATTCTCGTAGGGAGACGGGAGCGGATCCATAGTGGTGTATTGATATGGTGAATATGTGGACTCGTGTGCGCCACCTCAAAGAGCTACTTGCAGTCGTAGTTTAGGATAGCCACCGAGTCAAAGCTGGCTTGCTACAGCTAAACCCCACCATCCCCTTTGTTGATAATGATGCATATGTAGTTAGTTCTGATGTAAGTCTTGCTGGGTACATTTGTACTCACGTTTGCCTATTTTATGTTTTGCAGAGAGACTTCGGTCTCACTAGTAGTTCCACGTGGGCTTCGACGTTTAGCTTGTTACCTCAGCTACGATCTTGTGCCCTCGGCAGGATCTGATAAATAGTCAGGCTTCTCAGCCCTTTTCTTTTATAGATGTCTGTACTCAGACATGATAGCTTCCGCTTGTGCTTTGACTTGTATGCTCTGATTGTTGGGTCATGAGACCCCTGTTTGTAATATCTCGCTCCTCGGAGCCTATTGAATAAATTACTTGAGTCGTAGAGTCATGTTGTGATGCCATGTTGTATTTGCACATATCGAGCATATTGTGTGTATGTTATTGAAATGCTTGGTATGTGTGGGATCTGACCATCTAGTTGTTTATCTTTAGTAGCCTCTCTTACGGGGAAATGTCTCCTAGTGTTTCCACCGAGCCATGGTAGCTTGCTACTGCTCCGGAACACTTAGGCTGGCCGGCATGTGTCCTTCTTCGTTCCTGTGTCTGTCCCTTCGGGGAAATGTCACGCGATGAATACCGGAGTCCTGTTAGCCCGCTACAGCCCGGTTCACCGGAGTCCTGCTAGCCCAGTGCTACAGCCTGGATTCACTCGCTGATGACCGACACGTTCGATGCTGGGTCATGGATGTCTGTCCCTGTAAGTCTGTGCCACTTTGGGTTTACGACTAGCCATGTCAGCCCGGGCTCCTTATCATATGGATGCTAGCGACACTGTCGTATACGTGTGCCAAAAGGCACAAACGGTCCCGGGCTAAGGTAAGGCGACACCCGTGGGAATACCGTGCGTGAGGCCGCAAAGTGATATGAGGTGTTACATGCTAGATCGATGTGGCATTGAGTCGGGGTCCTGACACCTATATCGAGGTATGTAGAACAAATTTCCTGCGATCCGTGCTCAGCCCTTCTCTATCTCTGTGGTGACCGAATTTCCGGGTATTAATTTCCAGAAATTTGGCCCTTGTTCTCACCAGCCCTAGGATTACTGTTAGCTGATGAGGCACCAACTTGATATAGAAATTCCAAGCAAAAATGCAAAACATATGAAGTACAAGACCATTCTGGCCTGTGGGTACAACAATATGGTTTCTAGTGGTTGATGGCGGAAGCGGTTTGTGGATCATCATCGTCTATGGGACTCCATTTTCCACAGGAACAGCTGACCAGGTTAACTCCTATCTTCGTGAGGCTTCTATCACCATTTGTAAGCTTCGGGGCTGTCGTCACGGTCGCTCCTCTCCGCGCAAGAAATCTGGCCAAGACAATTGCCAGGGACAAGCCAGTGAGTACTTTGAATGTACTCGCAAACATTATGAACACGGGTATAAGATAACAACGATGTTCTGAATTATTTAATGCTCATGACGTCAGTCACAAAAGATAATAAAACTCTGATGCATGCAAGCAGGTTATTTTTGGATGTGCTATAACATATAAATAATAAAATGCACCGATCGGGTGTCTGAAGCGATGCCTCGAAAGGTTGGTAAACCAGAGAAATGCCTCAGTCGGGCGTCTGAGCGACACCACATAAAGGGCTTATAAAAATAAATGACAAGCATGCCATAGTCGGGCGTCTCAGCGACACCACATAAAGGGCTTATAAAAAATAAGTAAATAACAAGCATGCCACAGTCTGGCGTCTCAGCGACACCACACAAAGGGCTTATAAAAATAAGTAATTAACAAGCATGCCACAGTCGAGCGTCTCAGCGACACCACATAAAGGGCTTATAAAAATAAATAACAGTGAATATCCAGGAGGTAGAACCATCCCAGGGATATTCGATATTACCAATAATATAACGGGTTAGTCCATAACAAAATAATAATCATAATCATCACAAGTCTCAAGTCATAATTCCAGTTCTGGTTTAACAGTTTCACCTCCGAAGACCGACACTAAGACCGACACTTGACCCATCCCAGACTGTAATCCTTAACCATGGACACGGCTATTCTAATAGTTTAATCTCTGCAGAGGGTGTACTCTTTACCCACGAGTAACGGATTCCTTTAGTCCATCTGGACTAATTCCGTCTATGGTCTTTTAGTTGGAAACACACCTAACTTGCACACACCAGCTTAACTCACATGTGTCTGGAATCACCCACGACACCTGTCAAGCAAAACTCGAAGTGGGGGAGCCTACAACCTCGATGTAACATGGGATCATAAAATTTATACCGCGCGTAACCTAGGGGAGCTACCCCCTTCAGCTACAATCAAAACACCCATGCTCCCGGACTAGGTGGCATGTCTACCGGATGCCTCCAGTATCTTCCACCATGGCCTCTCTGTACGGTGTGTGCTAGGAAAGGGGTTGACAACTTACTGAACCGTACCCTACTTGTTATAGAGACGAGTGGTAGTACGAAGCAAGTATGGGGGTTACTGGCACAAGACTCGATCTACGGTCGACTTAGGAGGTTTTAATATTCTCTGCATGATTAGTATAACAAAATATACTTCAACCAACAGATAGAAACACCACGCGATATACCCCCTCTTGCCATACCGGACACGACCGTCTCGACGGAGGACTAGGGATAAGACCGTGTCTACCCAAGACAGAGGCCTTCTCGGCTTCCCTTCCGGTATGCATGAAAGGCATATGATGGTGATTTCCATCACAACCAAATCAACTCCATCAGCATAAAAAATCATTAATATGCACTTAGGAACACATCCTCACATAAAATGACGTATGCTTGTGTCGGGGTGGCATTGTCACCATGTCAAACAACACACACAAAAATTATGCCAGGGTTCAGAATGCTTGCCTTCAAGTCGTGGGGAGGCAAGGTGCATTCCAAAACTCTTGAAATCTTTCTCCTCTCTTCAAAATCCTATTTTAAATATATATTTGAATTAACACACAAATTCAAAACAGCACAAAAAGTTGTTTTGGAATTTTTTTTTTTAAAATATTAAAAAAACTAGACAATATTTGAGAGAGGTAGGAAAAGAATCAATTCATTTGGAGTTATATTTAAAAAGTTATAGCTGGTCAAAGTTTTGGTCAAAATTTGTTAATAAAAATTAAAACACAAAAGAAAACGATTCGAATATATACGTACACATCGAAAGCGTATTCTGGAAACACGTTTCCACTTATCCAGCATGGACCGCGTCTGAGTCACTAACAGTGGGCCCGCCGGGCCCACTGGTCAGGATTGACTAGTCCACCTTCCCTCCTCTTCCTCTGCCCGTGAGGGGGGGCGGGGCTCCGGCGATGCTCGCAGGAGAACGGCGGCACCGTTCAAGAAATAGAGGTCACCCGTGGGCTCAGGGGGTCGAGGCGGTCACTCCGATGGTCGCTTTGGTCTCTGGGGTGGATGGAGCTGCCGGCGGTGAGCTCCGCGGCGGATGGTGGTCGTCGGGAAAAGTGTGTTTTTGCCTGTCGCGAGTCCCGATCCAAATTGAGCAGGGGGATGGACTCACGAGAGGGAGAGGGGGTTCCTGGTGAAGAGAGTGGAGAGGGCGAGGCCCTGGTTGTGCCGGAATGACCGGGACAGTGGCGGCGGCTATGGTTGCCGGAGACGGGGAAGAAAACCTCCCCAGGTCGACTGGCTGCCACGGGGAAATGAGGGGGGTGATTTGAGGCTGCTTGCGTGCTCGGAGGGCTCGAGGGGCTTCCTTTTATAGCGCTCCCACATCGGTTCGCGGCGGCAGTGGATGAGCTCATCGGCGATCGATGTTTTGTAGCTTGCAGGCATCATGGCGAGGGTGGGGATGGCGGCAGGAGCTAGCGGACGAGTGGGTACTGCTCCAAGGGCGACCTGGCGAGCGGGCGTGGCTCGGGCGGTGCTGGCCATTGCAAGGGCTGTCGGGCGGCAGTTGCGGCTAGCTGCTGGCCTGCCAGAGACGTAGCGAGGCTGTGGTGCTCGTGGGGAGCAGAAGGGGACGTGGCGTGCTGGCTGCGGTCGGCCACGAACCAGAGTGAGTGCGGGGCGAGATGCGGTTGCTCGGTCTTGGCACGTGCAAAAGGAATGCTCCACTCGCGCTCTGGGCGTGCCCAGAGCATGCACGGAACGTGCTTGACGGAATGCTAAGGCATGTTAGGGGGCTCTAAACCACAAGAGGGTTAGCAGGGTGGGGTTATAGGCTAGGGCAAATCCATGGGACATGCTGGTCTCGTCAGGGGGTCAAGTTCATAATGTAAACAAAAACTCATGCCAAATATGTCCATGCTCTCAAGGTGTTTAACAAAATGCCAAAGGCTCCTAGGCAGTTCTTGGAGTGGCCAAATCTCCCAGGGTGGGGTCTCTTTAGATGAAAGAGAGGGTGGTGAGGTTAGTTTGCCAAATGAAGAAACTTGCTAGTGCAAGTTTTGCAAAACATCAATTCTGGGCAGGGAGTGAATGGCACCATTACATGTACCAAAAATGTCCCAAAGAGTGCATGCTCCTGGACTTAGCGGTTTTGTAGGGTTGACTATAAGCAGGAGAAAGCACAAGGTCACTAGAGCAAGAATGAAAACGGTTGCAGTAGAAAACACAAGGCTGGTCCACAATGAAAAAGAGGTTGATTCACTCAATTTTTCGAAAGAACATCACTAGGTTTTTGCATAAAGTTGGATGGCATGCCACCACTGACACCCCATAATTTTGGTGGAGGCTCCAAGGAAATATTTAATTAGGCTACAGTGCAAAAATGTCCACTGGACCAGACTTGAAAAACAGGTTTTGAACTCAAAATATGCAATGAATGAAATATATTATTGCATAAAAGTGGTTTAGAGACATCACATGTGTCGGTGTACTAGAGTAGGGGTACCCTAGTATCCCGAACTTGTGCACGGGCAGTTGCAGCACCCCGCGGCAAGGCTTGCCGGGTGTCCGCCAAGGTCCTCCATGGTTCCTTTGGAACCATTCAAGAACAAAGTATTCACGCCAAGGAGACAAGGCCCCGGCAAGAGGAGCTTGCAGGGAAGGCCAACCCAGGCACAAAAGCAAAGTATTCAAGCCAAGGAGACAATGCCCCGGCAAGAGGAGCTTGCCGGAAGGCCAGCCAAGGCATCTCAAGGAACTTGCCGCGACGCGCCACGCGTCCCGGCGAGGCCCGGTGAGCGACAAGCTTCCGGACGCGACAAGATAACGGCCGCGGCAAGGCGCTTGCCGCGGCTGGCTACCACTCTGTACCTGCGCTCCAGCACATCCACCAATGTGTCGCCCTGAGGCCTTTCCAGGCGTGCGTGGCAGAAGGCTGTGCAGCCAGCGGTGCGCGGTGGTAAGCGGCGCTGACAAGATTGCCATCATGGCGAGCGGTGGCGTCCCTGACGGTCCCTTTTTGCACCGTTTGGGCGACGCAGACGGGCATTTAATGCCTTTGTCCCCTGCCGTCAGGGTTAATTAGGATACACTGTATAGGTAGCTGTACAAACCACTATTCTTTTTCCGTTGTACCCTTGTCTATGTTGCCACCTGTCGGTGACCCCTTTAGCATATAAAAGGAGGCCCATGTGCAACGTAGAGGGGGGTTCGGGAGGTTCGAAGCCAGAAAACACTCACGCTCAGTCTCGTTAGCAGCTAGAGTGTACTGTAGCACTTAGCGCTCCCGAGCAAGAACTCAATACAATCAGACAAGCAGTAGTAGGAGTATTATCTCTCCGGAGAGCTCCGAAGCTGGGTAAACCGCTCGTGTGCTTTGCCTCGATCTGCTCTTCGTGCGATGTCCGCCCCCCGCCGAACCAAAAGGGGCTCGGTCCGCCGGTCCCATAGGTGTTCGTGGATCAGTTTCCCCGACATCTTTGGCGCGCCAGGTAGGGGGCGTCGAGATTGTGTGAACCTGATCCGGCGTTCAGACGAGCTAGATCTTCATCTTCTTCATCGACATGCCACCGAAGAAGAAGACTTCGGCGGCAGCTGTTCCGTCCTTGTCAATCCCACCACCACCGGAGCAAACGGATGGTGGGGTAGACGCTGGAGGAAGAACGGACATCGACGAGGGAGCTCACGGTGCTGCTAGGTCCAAGGACAAGGCTGCACAGACCTCGACGTCCGTACATGTACCGCGCCCATCTCAGGAGGCGCAGGACTGGCAGCGTCATGGTATTCATAGTACCATACGTTTGTTGGACCAAGATCGAGCTAGTGGATCTCGGGGTACTCGAGACCAGCATGCACGCCAACATGCTGGCGTGAGCGAGGCACAGTCGCCTGGACGGGATACTGCTCCTTCTAACATAGTTAGAAGTCAGAGCATATCCCGCTCCTCGCACCGTTCGCCACTGCCGCCCACCACTCCAGTAGAAGCTTTGGCGCGAGCTCAACTGCTCCTGGATTACCCTCCAACAGCAGACAAGATCGATGAATGGAGGGCCACCATCCAGAGTCTCATCGGCTTCGCCAACGGCGACACTCCGCGGCAGCAGAATGCATCGCTGTCGCGGCAGGGCTGCCGGGCACGAGCCGATGGCGACGAAACCGGTGGGGGTGCAACCACCATGCACTCTCCACCCCGAAGGCCAAGATCGCCGACTCACCGGATCCACCTTGACAGCAACTCCACCGCATCATCAGATCCACGAGCTCGCCGCGATCAGCGCCAAGTTCTTCACGAACGAAAGCAAGAAGACGCTCGAACCCGCATCGAGCGCCAAAGAGAAGCGCGGCGTCAATCAGACCAGCGCGTTGGGCCCTCTGTCGACATGCATGCGCCAGGGGAACCAGGCGACTTGCCGTATGCGGTAGGTTGCCCTGCATTCACTCGTGAGCTGCGGCAGGTCCAGTGGCCCACCACAAAGAATTTCAAGCCAGACGTGCCAGAGAAGTACAACGGTAAGTCGCATCCGTCAGAGTTCCTCAGCATCTACACCATCACGGTGCAAGCTGCTGGGGGGCGGGACGACAAGATCCTTGCCAACTACTTCCCGCTGGTACTCAAGCCCAATGTCAGATCCTGGCTCATGCACTTGCCAAACAACTCCATATCCTCCTAGGCAGACCTATGCCATTAGTTTGTCGGTGCTTTTACAGGCGGCCACAAGCCTCCTGGCCAAGAAAGCGACCTTCATCTGCTCGCCCAGAAGGAAAGAGAGCCCCTGCGCAAGTACATTCAGAGATTCAGCCGCGTACAACACAACATCCCAGATGTCCACCCTGCCGCGGTAATCAGCGCGTTCCATCAGAACGTGCGAAACTGCAGGATGCGGGAGGAGATGGCAATGTGCAAGATCAAAGACGTCAGTGAGCTATATGCCTTGGCTGACAAGTGTGCGCGTGCTGAGGAGGGGAGGAAACTCCCCGGAGAGAATACAGAAGCAGCAGGATCAGATAGTGAGGGGACCGTCCCGGCAAAGAAAAACCGGCGGCGGAACAACAGGAAGAAGAAAGGCAAAGATGTGCTGGTCGTAGAGCAGTCCGGCAACGAGGGTGGCGCCAAGAAAGCCAAAGCTAGTAGCTCCGGCGGCACCAACTACCAGGCTGTGGCGGTCGCCGACAAGCAGGATGGCACCAACAAGCAGTACTGCAAGATCCACCGCACCAAGGGCCATGACCTCCAGAGCTGCAAGAAGGTCGAGCAGCTTGTTGAGCAGCAAAAGGATGAATACGAGCGACGCGACAAGGAGAAGGCCCAGGAAGGTGCTGGAGGAGCCAGCAAGAAACGCCTCGGCCGAGGAGGACGCCGCGGCAAGGCCAAGCAGAGGAAAGGAGATAGACCTCCTCGCGGCCACGACAAGGATGGAGATGACGACGAAGATGAAGATATGGATGATGACGAGACCGATGAGCAGGAGTTCCAGAAAGCTACAGAGGTCCTGTGCATTGACGGTGGTGCTTCTCTGGATGCTTCCCACCGCCAGCTTAAGCAGTGGATGCGGGAAGTCAACGCGGCAAAACCACCCATCGAGTCATGCAGGCCTCTGAAATGGTCCAGCACGCCTATCATCTTTGATATTGAGGACCACCTTGATCGCATAACTGCGGTCGGGTGCTTGCCGATGTTGGTTTCACCAACTATCCGCAACCTCAAGGTCACTAAGATGCTAGTTGACGGCGGGTCCGGCTTGAACCTGATCTCCTCCGCGGTACTCCAGAAACTCCAGATCCCTGATAGCGAGCTCGAAGAGACCGGCACATTCCAAGGAATCAATCTGGGAAGGAGAAAGCCGAAGGGAAAGATCACGTTGCCGGTAACATTTGGCAGCGAGTTGAACTTCAGGACTGAGAGGGTCACTTTTGATGTTGCTGACTTTCCATTGCCTTACAATGGGATACTCGGCCGTCCAGCACTCGCCAAATTCATGGCAGCCTCTCACTATGCATACAACATACTGAAGATGCCAGGCCCGATAAGTGTCATCTCTGTCCCTGGCGACAAGAAGGATGCTCTTATCTGCGCCGACAAGATCTACCGGGAAGCAGCAGCCGCAACAGATCGTAAGTCACTTGCCGCTGAAGCTCCTGGGGCAAAGAAGACCAAGTCCGGCAAGAGTTTTGATGCCCACTCCGGCAAGCGCACCTCTTCGGAGTGCTGCGCTACCGTCGAGGACGCACCATCGAGCTCCACCGGCAAGTGTAAGAAGACAATGGCAGCTCCACCAGAGACCAAGAAGGTGTCCGCCAAGGAGGATGGCACTAGTGGTACCTTCACCATCAGTGCCACTATCGACCCTAAATAGGAAAGCGCGCTCGTTGCTTTCCTGCGGGCGAACGTCGACGTGTTTGCGTGGCAACCGTTTGACATCCCCGGTGTTCCCAGGAAAGTAATCGAGCACCATCTTGCCGTCTGTCCTCACGTGCGGCCCGTCAAGCAGAAAGTTAGGAAACAAGCAGTGGAGCGCCATGAATTCATAGCAGAAGAAATCAAGAAATTGGAAGCAGCAGGCCTTGTCATAGGAGTGCTCCATCCTACGTGGTTGGCCAACCCTGTAGTCGTGCGCAAGGCGAACGGGAAATGGAGGCTTTGTATCGACTTTACCGATGTCAATAAAGCTTGTCCCAAAGACCCATTTCCCTTGCCGCGCATTGACCAGATTGTTGATTTCACGGCCGGATGTGATTTGCTTTCATTTCTTGATGCCTATTCAGGATACCATCAGATCTTCATGGCAGAAGAGGATGAGGAGAAAACCGCATTCATCACCCCATGTGGCACATACTGTTTCGTACGGATGCCTTTCAGTTTAAAGAATGCTGGTTCAACATTTGCAAGGGTAGTCCATTACGCTTTTGAGCCACAAATGCACAGAAATGTGGAAGCCTACATGGATGATATAGTGGTCAAGAGCAAGGACAAGGCGACTCTGATTCAAGATTTAGACAAAACCTTTGCAAATCTGTGCAAGATCAACCTCAAGCTTAACCCCGAGAAGTGTGTGTTTGGAGTCCCCTCCGGCAACCTTCTCGGGTTCTTCGTGTCGCAGCGGGGAATTGAAGCCAATCCCGACAAGATCAAGGCCATTGAGCAGATTGAAGCACCAAAGCGCGTCAAGGATGTACGAAGACTTGTCGGTTGCGTAGCTGCTCTCAGCAGGTTTATCTCTAGGTCTGCTGAGCGCGCCCTGCCATTTTTCAAAATATTGAAAAAGGCAGGTCCAATGAAATGGACTCCGGAAGCGGAGGTTGCGCTGCAGGACTTGAAGAGATACATGTCCTCCGCTCCAACACTTGTCGCACCTAAGCCACAAGAGAAGTTACTGCTATATATAGCAGCAACCAATCAAGTGGTTAGTGCTGCGTTAGTAGCGGAGAGGGAGGCGGATGATGAGCCAGCAACCACGGCAGATGCATCTAGCGACAAGCAGGGGACTTCATCGGCGAGCTCTGGTCCCGACAAAGATGGATTTGCGCAGACGCATGAGAAGATGCAGAAAAGAATGGTGCAACACCCAGTTTACTTTGTCAGTTCCCTTCTGCAGGGGGCTAGGTCAAGGTACTCTGGTGTGCAGAAATTGCTTTTCGGCCTTCTCATGGCCTCGAGAAAGCTGCGCCATTACTTTCAAGCACATGAGATCACAGTCGTCACTCGTTTTCCGCTGAAAAGGATACTGCAAAATCCAGGAGCAACAGGCAGGATTGTCGAGTGGGCACTGGAACTGTCAAGCTTTAGCCTCAAGTTTGAGAGCACTTCAACTATCCAGAGCAGAGCATTGGCAGAGTTCATAGCGGAATGGACGCCAACACAAGATGAAGAAATTCCGGAGACAAGCATCCCCGTCAAGGAAGCAAGCAAAGAGTGGATGATGTACTTTGATGGTGCCTTCTCGCTTCAAGGCGCCGGTGCGGGCGTGCTACTTGTCGCACCCACCGGAGAGCACCTCAAGTACGTAGTCCAGATGCACTTTCCCAAGGAGCAAGCAACAAACAATACCGCAGAGTATGAAGGTTTGCTTGCCGGTCTCAGGATCGCAGCAGACCTTGGGATCAAGAAGCTCATGGTCAGGGGAGACTCACAGCTTGTCGTCCGCCAAGTGAACAAGAATTATCAGAGTCCGTTGATGGAAGCTTACGTCGATGAAGTGAGAAAGCTAGAAGAGCACTTTGACGGCCTACAAATGGAGCATGTCCCAAGAGCTCAGAACATCATTGCCGATGGCCTCTCAAAGTGTGCCGCACTTAAGTTACCTGTGGAACCAGGGATCTTTGTGCTCAAGCTGACCCAACCATCTGTAACACCATCAACTGGACAGAGCAAGAAGAGGAAGTTGATTTCTGGTGAATATTTTCCGGCAGAGCTCCCAGAAGCCGCTGCCAAGAAGGTCCCCAAGATCAACGCCGAGGGTGCTGAGGAGCAGTCTGCTCCGGCAAGACTTAGGGTTTGTTCTGTCGAAGCAGATGGTCCCGACAAGCTTTGCTCCGGCAAGCTTGCTGGGGAACATCATGCTCCGGCAGCAGATGTGCCTTTAGTCCTTGTTGTCGAGCCACAAGCTCTAGCATGGGCACAACAGATTGTCCATTTCCTTCAGACAGGAGAACTTCCCGAAGAGCAAGAAGAAGCGGAAAGAGTAGCCCGGCAGTCAAGTATGTACCAGTTTGTCGACAACACACTATACAGAAGAAGACTCAACAGTGTGAAATTGAAGTGTATTCACCGGGAAGATGGAAAAAAGCTGTTGGCAGAGATACATGGAGGCATATGTGGTCACCACATTAGCGCAAGAGCACTTGCCGGCAAAGCGTTCCGGCAAGGTTTCTTTTGGCCGACAGCCCTCCAGGATGCAACTGCACAAGTAACCAAGTGTGAAGCGTGCCAGTTCCATTCCAAGCAGATACACCAGCCAGCTCAAGCTCTCCAGACGATCCCTTTATCCTGGCCATTCTCAGTCTGGGGGCTCGACATCCTCGGCCCCTTTCCCCGAGCTGTCGGGGGCTTTGAGTACTTGTACGTTGCGATCGACAAGTTCACAAAGTGGCCGGAAGTGGAAGCAGTGAGGAAGGTGACAGCACAGTCAGCAGTCAAGTTCTTCAGGTCGATTGTTTGCCGCTTCGGGATCCCTAACAGGATCATCACCGACAACGGCACACAATTCACGAGCCGCACCTTCATGCAGTACGTCCAAGATCTTCGCGCCAAGGTCTGCTTCGCTTCTGTTGCTCATCTGGGAAGCAACAGTCAAGCAGAGAGGGCAAATGCTGAAGTGCTGCACGGGCTCAAGACCAGGACTTTCGACAGGCTGCACAAGTGCGGAAAGAACTAGATTGAGGAGCTGCCGGTGGTTCTTTGGTCAGTCAGGACGACGCCAAATCGAGCCACTGGCCAGACACCTTTCACTCTAGTTTATGGAGCAGAGGCAGTTCTCCCCACGGAACTCGTATACGGGTCACCTCGAGTGCTCGCTTATGATGAGCTTAAGCAAGAGCAGCTGCGGCAAGACGACGCGCTGCTCCTTGAGGAGGACCGTCTTCAGGCTGCTGTACGAGCTGCTCGATACCAGCAAGCTTTGCGCCGCTACCATAGCCGCAAAGTTAAAGCCAGAAGTTTCGAGGAAGGCGACCTTGTACTTCGGCGCGTTCAGTCCGCCAAGAATTCCAACAAGTTGACGCCAAAGTGGGAAGGCCCTTACCGGGTGAAACGAGTCACTAGGCCTGGCGCTGTCCGCCTTGAGACCGAAGATGGCATTCCGGTGAGCAACTCCTGGAACATTGAGCATCTTCGTCAGTTTTACCCGTAACGCGCGGTTGCCGGAACCTATTCCGGCAACCACCTTTTGTACAAGTCTTGCCGATGTTGCATGTAATCCTTTGTACAAAGACGGGCGCAGACTCCGCACATCTTGTCAATTTCATGCTCTCTACTTTTCTTTGCATGCATTATCTGACACTTTGTGCAGCACCTATCCCCGGTAAGCAATAACGAGCCGTAAAGCTCCATATCTATATTTTCTCTTCTTTCTCTTTCTCAAAGGAAAGGAAGTTCCCTCGCACACAAGTTTGCCGGGGGGAAAGGAGAAGATAATGGTGTGGACCAGGCGTTGTTCAAGGAAGTTTTGCCTTGCCGGAAAGAAAACGACAGAAAAGCTAAGTTGCCAAAGTCTGAGCAATCAGTTTTAATTTTTAAGTTATCTTCCTCGAACGACCCTGCTTTGTATGGAAAACCTGTGCGCGGAGGAACCAACTCATAGCTAGTTGCGCCCTTACTTTGTTTCGAGTCTGCGCAACAACTTAAGTGAGCTGCGACTAGTTGCGACAAGGTTTCTTGTCGGTAGCGGCACCGCCAGCAGGCTGCTGATGTCCCGCACTCAGCGCTCGCGACAAAGGTGCCTGCGCCGACAAGTTCCCTAAAAGCGTAGGGCAAAAACATACAAAGGAAGGAATCAAGTAAAGGAGATGACATAGCAATCGCTATCAAAATAGAGTCATATTACAAGATAGCTTGTCGCAGCTCTAATAGATTGTTCTTATGACATGACCAGCAGCGACAAGAAAAAGAGAAAACGGGCGGCCTAATCTACGTGATCGCCTTCAACCCTCTTGATCCCGCTCACCTTGTCCACAATGGGTGCGACAAGGGCCTTGAGCGCTTCCAGATCGGCATCCGGCGGCAAGGACCTAAGGACGTTGGTGAGGTTGAGGCCTGGGTTGCGGAAGGCCACCTTCACCAGCATCTTTTGGAGAGCTCCTACGCAGATCTTGCGCAACTCGTCAGCCAGCTGCTTTGGGATCTTCTCCCGGAGTCGCTGGAGGGCCGTCGCCACGCCTTCGAAGAACAAGCTGAGCTTGGCGCTGGGTTGGAGGTGCTCATCGGAGGAGTACCCGAAATCCTCCATCCCCAGCTGCGCCAGCTCCTTGTCGATGGCCGCGGCAGCATCCACAAGACCCTCGGTCCAGTGCTCCACGGTCTCCCTAAAAGTGTCCTGGGCGGCAGCAGCATTTGCCCGCAGCGCCTCGTCGGCCTTGATCTTCTCCGACAAGGCCGCCTCCCACTCCTTGGCGCCGTCCAGCGTCTGTGTCAAAGTGGTCAACTTCAACTCAAGATCTGCATTGGAGTCCTTGGCGGTGCTAAGTTCTTTGATCCTCTCAGCGAGGCGACCTTGTAGCTCGCCATCAGCGGCGGCGTCCTTCTCGCGCTCACGCTTGAGCCCGGCAAGCTCCACGCCGCTCGCCTTAAGATCGGCCTCCAGTTGTGCCGCCTTCGTCTCCAGCTCCTTCTTGGCGGCCTTGGCAGCTGCGGCAGCATCTTTTGCCTCCTTGAGGGCCCTGCCGAGTGTTTGCTCGCGCGCAGCAAGCTCCTCCTCGTGGCTGTCAAGGTTGACCTTGCGCTGCCCCAGCTCACCTTCCTGCGTAGACAGCTTCTCGGCAACCAGCCGATGTCGCTCTTCAATTTCAGCCTTCTCGAGGAGGAAGGCCTTCCGCTCCTCGTCAATTTGTTCCCGCTCCTCTGCCAAAGCCCGGAGAGCTTCCTGCCTGAAAACCCGGAGCTCCTCCGCGCGCTTCTCGATGTCCACTCCCGCCTTTGCGACAAGTGCTTCTCAGGACACCAGCTTGGCTTGTCGGACGCGGTAGAGTGACAGCAGCTTCCGCAGTAGCCGCTCCTCCTCAGGCTTGTCGCTGCTGCTGTTTGGCGCGTCGACCAGCGTCATCCCAGCGGAGGCGAGCACTTCTCCATCCAGTATCTCTCCTTCAACCGGCACCCTGGAGCTTGACGCCCAGGGGAGCTTGATGAAGATGTCGTCGCCGGCCTTCAAGTAGGCGCCGGGCCGGGGCTCTTCGGAGCCTGGCGCTGCAGCAGCGGCGGAGGGATCGGCGGTCGGCGTAGCGCCTGGCGCTCCTACGGCCTCGGGGCCGTCAGTTCGATCGCCGGATTCCTCGCCAGCTTCTGTGGCGGCATCCTTGGCGGCCTCTTCGCCGGCAGGATCATCAGCGCCGGCTTCTCCTTCGTTGGCAACGGCGTCGTCGACATTGCTGCGCGCGTTCTCCTCGCCGGCGGCCTCGGTTTCCATCGGCTCCGTGGCAGATGGATCTGACAAACGGAAAAAGGGAGAGAAGTCAAGCAAACATCCAAAAAGAAAACCAGAAGAAGAAGAACCCAAGGGGAGTTTTCAGGCAGGAGGATTACCTGTGCTAGGACCCGCAGTCGTGGCCTCAACCACCGGAGGGTCGATGGTGTTGTCCCTTGCCGGAGAACTGCCCCTTGCCGGAGAATTCTCCCTTGCCGGAGAACGGTCCCTTGCCGGAGAATTCTCCCTTGCCGGAGAACGCTCCCTTGCCGGGGAATTCTCCCTTGGCGGTGTAGTTGAAGCAGATGGCGCTTCGGGAGTGGCTTCCGGGCACTCCTGGTGAAGCTGCTCTGCTACTACACAAACCAAAGTCAGATATCAGCAAAGAAAAAGCACCCATGCGCGCCTAACAGCAGGAGGTAAACTATATACTTACGCTGGGGGCTGCACTGGGGGCTGCTTTGGGGAATGGTTGCCGGGTCCGGCAAGGTGGTCGCAGACGCACCCCCTGCTGTCGCGGTGGGTTCGTCCTCGATTACAATCACCGGGACCTTGGCTCTCTTCGCCGCTCTCTGGGCCAGAGTCCTAAAAATGAATGGGCTCAGAATGAAGCAAATCAGATACAAGATAAAGCAACAAAATTAAAGAACTACAAGTACAACAAAGAATCTTACTCTTCTTCTTCCTCGTCGGAGCTGAGCGCGGAGAGATCGAAGTCCGGCTCGCCTCCGGTGCGACGAGGCGGAGGAGTAGGTTCCCTCGTCCGCTTGGCAGGAGCAGTAGCGGTGGGCCGAGAAGACCCCGCTCCAGTTGCCGCTGCGGCGTAAGGCGCTCCCGCAGCAACACTGCTTGCTGCGGTAGAGCGTGTCGCGCGACACGGCGGCTGTTGACTCGTCTGCCGCTCCGCTATGTCCCTGGCCCTGCGGAGACGCCTTCTTGGTGGAGCTGGGGGCTCCGCTTGCGACGAGCTGCCTGAAGGTCCGAGCCCGACAAGCTCTCCCTCGCCGGGCTCGCTCGACTCGGCTTCAGGCCCGACAAGATATTCCACGCCGGCAAGCTCCTCTCGCTCGGCAAGGCTTGCCGCCTCTGCTGCCCCTGCCTCCTCCACAGTGAATCCGAACTCGCCCGCGGCAGCTGCTGCCACCGCCTCTTCCAGCCTGGGGCGATGCACTGCATCTCCTCGTCGGTGGTGTCGCGGGTAAGGCTTTTTTGTTCATCGGGGCGGACCGCCACTTCCACCAGGCTGTCGAAGAACTCCTGCATGATAGCGTCTGCCGGCTCTTGCCAAGTTGGGACAATTCCATGCGAGTCGCACAGAGGCATCATTGCACGGATGCGGTCGAGCGAGGAGTTGTTGCACAACGGAACCACACCCCTCGGCAACATGAATGGATGTTGAGGATCGCGCTTGAACAGTTCCAGGAGCATCGCGTCCAGCTCCAGGACAGTGAAGTTGAAATTGAGGCCCGAGCACAGCCTCATGATATCCGCCGAGTTCTGGAACTCCCAGGCGGGTCTCCTCCTCTCCTGCAAGGGGGCGATGCCGCGGCGAAGAAAATCTGCGCCAACGGCGCCTATGGTGAGCCCGGCAAGTCTGCGGCGTAGGATCCGGGTGACGGCAATCCTTAGCCTATCGTCCTCTGGGGCCACGTTGCTCCAATCGTTGCCGCGCGCTATTGGGGCTTGGCGCTGGGCGGTAAATGGCTGCGGGTTCTCCTCGACAATCCAGCACCATTCTGCTCTCCATTCCAACCACTTGCTGCGAAGCTCTCCCTCCAGAAAAGCCTCCTTCTTGCCGGTCCTCGAGATCCAGGCGATTCCGACGGATAGGGGCTCTCCTCTCTCTACTCGGGGCATGAAGAAATGGCGGAAAAGAGCTATGTTGGGATAGACTCCGACAAAGTTTTCGCAGAGATGTGCGAAAACTGCCATGGTCAGGACAACATTGGGGGTGAAGTCAAGGAGGCGGAACCCGTAGGTGTTCATAATATCGCAGAAAAATTCAGAGAAGAGCGGGCAGAGCCCGCAGTAGAAGAACAGCGCGAAGAAGGGGTACCCATTCGGAGCCAGTTCCGAAGCGGCAGCCGGGAGTACCTTCGTGCGCGGAAGCGCTTGCGTCTCCGTCGACCAGAAGAGGTAGTAGTACTCCCTCAGCTCCTTCGCGCCAAGCTGAGGGGGGAAGATCGCCCGCTCCTTCCGCAGTGCCGCGAGCCGCTGCGCCTCGGCCGACTTCACGACCTTCCCCTTGTCGGCTTTCGGAGCCATGGCGGAGGTGGTGGGGGAGATCGACGGTGATTGGTGATGCTGGTGGCGATGGGGGGCGGAGCGCTGCTCTCTCTTTCAGCTTTGGGAAGGAGGGAGGAGCGGTGGAGATTTCTGAGTAGTAACTGGCGAGATGGGCGAACTGCCCCTGTTTCCCCTGCTTATAAAGAGGGAGGGGGCGGGCGTTCCGTCTTTCCGAATAAAGAAACCACCCACGATCTCTCCCACGACGCCGCATTCAACGCGTGCCGTTCAGGGAAGGCACAGTGGATACGGAGCAAGATACGGCGTAACCCAGGCCGCGCGTGCCCGTGCCCTGTTTTGGGCCTGGCCCAACAGCGCTCGGCACCGTGTGTGGCCCAGGCCCGGGGGCTCCTGTCAGTGTACTAGAGTAGGGGTACCCTAGTATCCCGAACTTGTGCACGGGCAGTTGAAGCACCCCGCGGTAAGGCTTGCCGGGTGTCCGCCAAGGTCCTCCATGGTTCCTTTGGAACCATTCAAGAACAAAGTATTCACGCCAAGGAGACAAGGCCCCGGCAAGAGGAGCTTGCCGGGAAGGCCAACCCAGTCACAAAAGCAAAGTATTCAAGCCAAGGAGACAAGGCCCCGGCAAGAGGAGCTTGCCGGGAAGGCCAGCCAAGGCATCTCAAGGAACTTGCCGCGACGTGCCATGCATCCCGGCGAGGCCCGGTGAGCGACAAGCTTCCGGACGTGACAAGATAACAGCCGCGGCAAGGCTCTTGCCGCGGCACTCTACCACTCTGTACCTGCGCTCCAGCACATCCACCAACGTGTTGCCCTGAGGCTTTTCCAGGCGCGCGTGGCAGAAGGCTGTGCAGCCAGCGGTGCGCGGTGGTAAGCGGCACTGACAAGATTGCCATCGTGGCGATCGGTGGCATCCCTGACGGTCCCTTTTTGCACCGTTTGGGCGACGCAGACGGGCATTTAATGCCTTTGTCCCCTGCCGTCAGGGTTAGGTAGGATACACTGTACAGGTAGCTGTACCAACCGCTATTCCTTTTCCGTTTTTACCCTTGTCTACGTTGCCACCTGTCGGTGACCATTTAGCATATAAAAAGAGGCCCATGTGCAACGTAGAGGGGGGTTCGGAAGGTTCGATGCCAGAAAACACTCACGCTCGGTCTCGTTAGCAGCTAGAGTGTACTGTAGCACTCAGCGCTCCCGAGCAAGAAGTCAATAGAATCAGACAAGCAGCAGTAGGAGTATTATCTCTCCGGGGAGCTCCGAAGCTGGGTAAACCGCTCGTGTGCTTCGCCTCGATCTGCTCTTCGTGCGATCTCCGCCCCCCGCCGAACCAAAAGGAGCTCAGTCCGCCGGTCCCATAGGTGTTCGTGGATCAGTTTCCTTGACAACATGACATCTCCAAATTTTGGTTGAAATTTTAGTTAAATTTATCGAATGGTTGTAGTTCAAAAAGAGCTCTAAAACTAAAGAAGGCCACTTTAATGAATAAAGCTCAGGTTGAAATAATTAAAAAAATAAATCTACTGATCAAGGAATGTTATATAGAGAGAGCATAGAAGTCCAAAATATTTTGGAAAGGTCCACTTGGGAAAAACTCCTCGATATTAAAAGAAAGGTTCTGAAATCAACAGAAATATTCCTGCAGGCAAAATTTTTAAACTCTTGGCAAAATTTTAATAATTAAAACCTGGTTAAATTTTTGGGGTGTTACAAATGCTACCCCCCTTAAGAAAAATCTCGTCCTCGAGATTTGCTAAGGGTTGCTTTCGAAAAAATTACTTTTACCAGGTCAAAAGATCACTTAACTTAAGCGGTAAAAAATGCGTCTACAGTGAGAGGGCAATAAGTGGTGAATAACTACAGTGTGGGATACTGGCGTTGTGTCGAGAAATCCACGTTTAGGAAAAATGAGCGATTTCTACATTGGACGCAGTAAATTTAGAGTAAATTCTAAATTCTAAAACACGTTGGTCGTACCCGAGAGCACAGTGCTCCCTCTGGCTGACAGGTGGACCCAGGGCCCATTGTCAGTCTCTCCTTCTTCCTCTGGCTCTCTCTTCTTCCTCTCTCCCGTGCACTTTCCTGGGCTTTCTCCATCGGCAACGTCTAGCGCGTAGGGCATCTAGGCCGTACTGTGGTAGTAAGCGGTGTGCTTGCTGCCGGTGTAGTGTGCACTCACCTCGCAGGCTAGTGCGCTATCGGCACTGCTCGCGGATTCGCCTCCGAACACCGGCGATTGGGCGACGAGCGGCGCTGGTGGACTTCGCCCACCGTACACCTATCTCGAGCTATAAAACGACCGCGGTGCTCCTTCTTCTTCTTCGCACCTGGCCTTGTTTCTCCTCCTCCTTCTCCTTCATTTCTTCTTATCGGAGCTCGAGACAAGGCTCTAATGGCGGAGGCGGTGCCGAACTGGTACGTGATCCTGGTGTGTGGAGGGCTGGCGGTAGTGCTGGGGCTCTCCGTGCTCCTGTGCGCGATGATCCTCAATGATCGCCGTGATGCTGCCGCTCGGGTGTTAAATGTTGTCGGTGTGCCGGAGGTGATTAGTATCCGGATGATTTTCTGCTAATCTCTCCTTTGGATGCTGTAGTGTGCTTAGGGAGGGAATCAGTGAGATGCAACACGGTTACGTGTCTTAGCAAGCAGTGTAAGAGTCCGAGTGGTTGTGGGTCTGTTGTCGTGGTGCTGCATGAATAAAAATAATCCATGACGCGAGAAGATAGGTGATGCAGCAACTCAGGGAAAAGAAATTCCACTCCAGGATTTTTCGCGATTACAATGGTTAAAAGAAATCACAATGAAAACTACTCATATTAGTAGAAACCAAATAAACGACTCATCGCACAAACTCGGGTTACCATGCATAAGTTATAATGCAATAATAAATGTTGCAATAATAAACACAGCAGTGACGTCTAAAATGAAAACGGTAACAGGACGGGGTCCTGAGAAAATGTCGCTGGTAATGGGATACAATCCTCTTCTATCGGAGGAAGTGGATTGACCAGTCGATGTTTGTGTCTCTCCTGGTCGGGCCTCAGTGGTCTGCCGATGGCAATCTGAGGATTCAAATCAGCGAGACTGTGGAGATAATCCATTACTCGCTGGTTCAAATGTTCTTGAGCGATGATGTATTGGATAAGGTTGGCCAGTACTGGGTCTCTCTCAATCCGTCCACCGGAAAAAGATGTTACTCCTCCGGGTGTTGCACGGCTCGGAAAGTAATAATATCCTTGTTCGCTGGCATAGGGTACCGCGAATCGAAGACGAGCAATCGCTTCGTACGCAGCAGCTTCTATGGCCATGCGTGTGGTCGGCATAGATTTCCCCACGAAGGAGACCTCCGTTGGATCTTGGTTGGAGTCTACGGGAGGGATGTGTACTGCTGCCCAATATTCCGAGGTGGAAGGGGTGATTCTCGATTTGAACAGCTCATACTGGGGTGGCTGGGTAGAACCCCTGGTACTGTAGGTAAAGTCCCACAATATTTTGACAAAGCTACCCGGGGTTGCATCTGGGGTTCTCAGATAAATACTAGGGCTTGGCATGGCAAGAAATGGTTGTGAGAGTGGTGCACGAGGTGAGGGGTGCTGGGTAAGGTCACAAGGTGGCCTTCTTATATAGCATCTGGGCTGGTTTATTTACCACGATGAAAAGTAATAAATCTGTCAGATCAGCTCCAAGGGTCGGGGTCAGTGTCAGAGATACACATATCTCATAAAGAGACGTGCTACTGTGGGTGTTGTCGGGGTCGGTTTTGGTAGCTGTGCCTGGAAAAAATATGCAACTGCGTGCTTACAAAAATATGCAAGGCTACCATTTAAAACAGAGGCACAACAACAGGCTGCGTTTACTTACAAGGTCACACGATTACAAAGCGAGGATACACTGAGACTCGGTACTACTCTTATGGATTAGTCTACCTCGCTTATGTCCAAACGGGCGTGCCTGGTGGATGTCGAGGCTTCTCCACGTGTCTCACTGTCGGGATTCGTCGGAGATGGTGGAGGGGCTGCAGGGTCAGGGTGGCGATGATGACCATCACGGGGATTGTTGGCCACAATTCCGTTGGAGTGTGCTCCCAAAAGGTGGCGAAGCACTTCTGGGGTCATCAAAGTACCTTGGCCGCTGGCTGGGGCTGACCTCAGGGTCTCGATCGGGTGTCCGAATAGCACGACTGGGTTGTCGGTGTCGGGCTCGGCTTCCTTGCTTGCCGGGGCTCGGCGAACCAGCTCTCCTCGAGCTGCGATCAGATCAATGGTGATCAGATTGAACAGTGCCTCTAGTGCACTTACATAGCGTACTAGGTGCAATAATGCAGGATCCGTCTCGTGATCTCCGTTGGCAACTTGGGGTGGTCTACCATACCCTTCACGCCTGGGGTAGTAGTAGAACGAGCGACAGTTAACTCTGGGTGACAACTGCCGGAGTTGAACTATAGCCTCTCGAGCAGCTAGCTGGATGGCTTGTGGCTCGAAGGAAGTTGTTCTTCCGGTGGACCTATAGGGGCGTTCTGGTGACAGACTCCTACCGTAGATGTGCACAGTGGCCCAGAATTGACAGCTCTCACCGCTCATGGTTCCTTGGTACACCACATATTCTGGGGGCTCCTCTAACACATAGGCACGACGGGTGAGGTTTGCAAGTATGGTCACAAAACCTCCAAGGTTGGTTGTTGTGGTCTCGTTGTGCACTATGGGACCAGGCATAGTGGCTAGGTTCGGGGAAGAGGCTGTTGTGTGTTGGGTTGAGGTTAGCGTGCCCTTTTTTAGAAAAGGGAGCGGAGTCTTCCTTCGCACGCTTGCAAATGAGACATTTTGGGCATCAGTCACTGGCGTGTGATCGACAGGCTAGGTTGGTAGGTTGGGCACAGACTGCCAAATAGTGTCGGGGTCACTGTGTGGCTATCTTGCACGTGAAGCTTGGCTGGGTTTTGGTTAAGGTCTGAAGGTTGGTTTACCGAGGTTTATCGACCTGGCTAAGATAGGATTAGCCAATGGTCAGCCTGGCTCTGATACCAAGTTTGTGGCGACCGAATTTCCGGGTATTAATTTCCAGAAAATTGGTCCTTGTGCTCACCAGCCCCAGGATTACTGTTAGCTGATGAGGCACCAACTTGATACAGAAATTCCAAGCAAAAATGCAAAAAATATGAAGTACAAGACCAGTCTGGCCTGTGGGTACAACAATATGGTTTCTAGTGGTTGATGGCGGAAGCGGTTTGTGGATCATCATCTTCTATGGGACTCCATTTTCCACAGGAACAGCTGACCAGGTTAACTCCTATCTTCGTGAGGCTTCTATCACCATTTCTAAGCTCCGGGGCTGTCGTCACGGTCGCTCCTCTCCACGCAAGAAATCTGGCCAAGACAATTGCTAGGGACAAGCCAGTGAGTACTTTGAATGTACTCGCAAACATTATGAACATGGGTATAATATAACAACGATGTTCTGAATTATTTAATGCTCACAACGTTAGTCATAAAAGATAATAAAACTCTGATGCATGCAAGCAGGTTATTTTTGGATGTGCTTTAACATATAAATAATAAAATGCACCGATCGGGTGTCTGAAGCGACGCCTCGAAAGGTTGGTAAACCAGAGAAATGCCTCAGTCGAGCGTCTGAGCGACACCACATAAAGGGCTTATAAAAATAAATGACAAGCATGCCACAGTCGGGCGTCTCAGCGACACCACATAAAGGGCTTATAAAAAATAAGTAAATAACAAGCATGCACAGTCGGGCGTCTCAGCGACTCCACATAAAGGGCTTATAAAAATAAGTCATTAACAAGCATGCCACAGTCGGGCGTCTCAGCGACACCACATAAAGGGCTTATAAAAATAAATAACAGTGAATATCCAGGAGGTAGAACCATCCCAGGGATATTTGATATTACCAATAATATAATGGGTTAGTCCATAACAAAATAATAATCATAATCATCACAAGTCTCAAGTCGTAATTCCAGTTCTGGTTTAACAGTTTCACCTCCGAAGACCGACACTAAGACCGACACTTGACCCATCCCAGACTGTAATCCTTAACCGTGGACACGACTATTCGAATAGGTGTAATCTCTGCAGAGGGTGTACTCTTTACCCACGAGTAACGGATTCCTTTAGTACATCTCGACTAATTCCGTCTATGGTCCTTTTGTCAGGGAAACTGATCCACGAGCACCTATGGGGCTGACGGACCGAGCCCCTTTCGGTTCGGCAGGGGGCAGAGGTCGCATGAAGAGCAGATCGAGGCGAAGCACACGAGCAGTTTACCCAGCTTCGGAGCTCTCCGGAGAGATAATACTCCTACTGCTGCTTGTTTGATTGTATTGTGTTCTTGCTCCAGAGAGCTAGGTGTTTTTCTGGCTTCGAAATGATCCGAATCCCCCTCTACGTTGCGCATGGGCCTCCTTTTATATGCTCAAGGGGTCACCGACAGGTGGAAATGTAGAGAAGGGTAAAAATGTAAAAAGAGTTGCGGTTGGTACAGCTACCTGTATAGTGTACTCTACCTAACCCTGACGGCAGGGGACAAGGGCATTAAATGCCCGACTGTGTCGCCCAAACAGTGTAGAAAAGGACCGTCAAGGGCGCC
>NC_057798.1:625911688-625916808 GCF_018294505.1 Triticum aestivum | reverse complement strand
TGGTACTGTAGGTAAAGTCCCACAATATTTTGACAAAGCTACCCGGGGTTGCATCTGGGGTTCTCAGATAAATACTAGGGCTTGGCATGGCAAGAAATGGTTGTGAGAGTGGTGCACGAGGTGAGGGGTGCTGGGTAAGGTCACAAGGTGGCCTTCTTATATAGCATCTGGGCTGGTTTATTTACCACGATGAAAAGTAATAAATCTGTCAGATCAGCTCCAAGGGTCGGGGTCAGTGTCAGAGATACACATATCTCATAAAGAGACGTGCTACTGTGGGTGTTGTCGGGGTCGGTTTTGGTAGCTGTGCCTGGAAAAAATATGCAACTGCGTGCTTACAAAAATATGCAAGGCTACCATTTAAAACAGAGGCACAACAACAGGCTGCGTTTACTTACAAGGTCACACGATTACAAAGCGAGGATACACTGAGACTCGGTACTACTCTTATGGATTAGTCTACCTCGCTTATGTCCAAACGGGCGTGCCTGGTGGATGTCGAGGCTTCTCCACGTGTCTCACTGTCGGGATTCGTCGGAGATGGTGGAGGGGCTGCAGGGTCAGGGTGGCGATGATGACCATCACGGGGATTGTTGGCCATAATTCCGTTGGAGTGTGCTCCCAAAAGGTGGCGAAGCACTTCTGGGGTCATCAAAGTACCTTGGCCGCTGGCTGGGGCTGACCTCAGGGTCTCGATCGGGTGTCCGAATAGCACGACTGGGTTGTCGGTGTCGGGCTCGGCTTCCTTGCTTGCCGGGGCTCGGCGAACCAGCTCTCCTCGAGCTGCGATCAGATCAATGGTGATCAGATTGAACAGTGCCTCTAGTGCACTTACATAGCGTACTAGGTGCAATAATGCAGGATCCGTCTCGTGATCTCCGTTGGCAACTTGGGGTGGTCTACCATACCCTTCACGCCTGGGGTAGTAGTAGAACGAGCGACAGTTAACTCTGGGTGACAACTACCGGAGTTGAACTATAGCCTCTCGAGCAGCTAGCTGGATGGCTTGTGGCTCGAAGGAAGTTGTTCTTCCGGTGGACCTATAGGGGCGTTCTGGTGACAGACTCCTACCGTAGATGTGCACAGTGGCCCAGAATTGACAGCTCTCACCGCTCATGGTTCCTTGGTACACCACATATTCTGGGGGCTCCTCTAACACATAGGCACGACGGGTGAGGTTTGCAAGTATGGTCACAAAACCTCCAAGGTTGGTTGTTGTGGTCTCGTTGTGCACTATGGGACCAGGCATAGTGGCTAGGTTCGGGGAAGAGGCTGTTGTGTGTTGGGTTGAGGTTAGCGTGCCCTTTTTTAGAAAAGGGAGCGGAGTCTTCCTTCGCACGCTTGCAAATGAGACATTTTGGGCATCAGTCACTGGCGTGTGATCGACAGGCTAGGTTGGTAGGTTGGGCACAGACTGCCAAATAGTGTCGGGGTCACTGTGTGGCTATCTTGCACGTGAAGCTTGGCTGGGTTTTGGTTAAGGTCTGAAGGTTGGTTTACCGAGGTTTATCGACCTGGCTAAGATAGGATTAGCCAATGGTCAGCCTGGCTCTGATACCAAGTTTGTGGCGACCGAATTTCCGGGTATTAATTTCCAGAAAATTGGTCCTTGTGCTCACCAGCCCCAGGATTACTGTTAGCTGATGAGGCACCAACTTGATACAGAAATTCCAAGCAAAAATGCAAAAAATATGAAGTACAAGACCAGTCTGGCCTGTGGGTACAACAATATGGTTTCTAGTGGTTGATGGCGGAAGCGGTTTGTGGATCATCATCTTCTATGGGACTCCATTTTCCACAGGAACAGCTGACCAGGTTAACTCCTATCTTCGTGAGGCTTCTATCACCATTTCTAAGCTCCGGGGCTGTCGTCACGGTCGCTCCTCTCCACGCAAGAAATCTGGCCAAGACAATTGCTAGGGACAAGCCAGTGAGTACTTTGAATGTACTCGCAAACATTATGAACATGGGTATAATATAACAACGATGTTCTGAATTATTTAATGCTCACAACGTTAGTCATAAAAGATAATAAAACTCTGATGCATGCAAGCAGGTTATTTTTGGATGTGCTTTAACATATAAATAATAAAATGCACCGATCGGGTGTCTGAAGCGACGCCTCGAAAGGTTGGTAAACCAGAGAAATGCCTCAGTCGAGCGTCTGAGCGACACCACATAAAGGGCTTATAAAAATAAATGACAAGCATGCCACAGTCGGGCGTCTCAGCGACACCACATAAAGGGCTTATAAAAAATAAGTAAATAACAAGCATGCACAGTCGGGCGTCTCAGCGACTCCACATAAAGGGCTTATAAAAATAAGTCATTAACAAGCATGCCACAGTCGGGCGTCTCAGCGACACCACATAAAGGGCTTATAAAAATAAATAACAGTGAATATCCAGGAGGTAGAACCATCCCAGGGATATTTGATATTACCAATAATATAATGGGTTAGTCCATAACAAAATAATAATCATAATCATCACAAGTCTCAAGTCGTAATTCCAGTTCTGGTTTAACAGTTTCACCTCCGAAGACCGACACTAAGACCGACACTTGACCCATCCCAGACTGTAATCCTTAACCGTGGACACGACTATTCGAATAGGTGTAATCTCTGCAGAGGGTGTACTCTTTACCCACGAGTAACGGATTCCTTTAGTACATCTCGACTAATTCCGTCTATGGTCCTTTTGTCAGGGAAACTGATCCACGAGCACCTATGGGGCTGACGGACCGAGCCCCTTTCGGTTCGGCAGGGGGCAGAGGTCGCATGAAGAGCAGATCGAGGCGAAGCACACGAGCAGTTTACCCAGCTTCGGAGCTCTCCGGAGAGATAATACTCCTACTGCTGCTTGTTTGATTGTATTGTGTTCTTGCTCCAGAGAGCTAGGTGTTTTTCTGGCTTCGAAATGATCCGAATCCCCCTCTACGTTGCGCATGGGCCTCCTTTTATATGCTCAAGGGGTCACCGACAGGTGGAAATGTAGAGAAGGGTAAAAATGTAAAAAGAGTTGCGGTTGGTACAGCTACCTGTATAGTGTACTCTACCTAACCCTGACGGCAGGGGACAAGGGCATTAAATGCCCGACTGTGTCGCCCAAACAGTGTAGAAAAGGACCGTCAAGGGCGCCACCGCCTGCCACGATGGCGATCTTGTTAGCATCGCATGCCACCGCTTACCACTGGCTGCACAGCCTTCCGCCATGCGTGCCTGGAAAGGCCCCCCGGGCGACACGTTGGTGGCTGCGCTGGAGCGTGGGCACAGAGTGGCCGCTTGCTGCGGCAAGCGTCTTGCCGCGGTCGTGGTCTTGTCGCACCCGGAAGCTTGTCACTCGCCGGGCCTTGCCGGGACGCATGGTGCGTCGCGGCAAGTTCCTTGAGATGCCTCGGTTGGCCTTCCCGGCAAGCTCCTCTTGCCGAGGCCTTGTCTTCTTTACTTGAGTACTTCGTTCTTGAATGGCTCCAAAGGAGCCACGGAGTATCTTGGCGGTCACCCGGCAAGCCCTTGCCGCGGGGCGCTGCAGCTGCCCGTGCACAAGATCGGGGTACTAGGGTACCCCTACTCTAGTACACCGATAGGAGCCCCCGGGCCTGGGCCACACATGGTGCCGAGCGCTGTTGGGCCAGGCCCAAAATAGGGCACGGGCACGCGCGGCCCGGGCTACGCCGTATCTTTCTCCGTATCCACCGTGCCCTCCCCAACGGCACGCGTCGAATGCGGCGTCGTGGGAGAGATCGTGGGTGGTTTCTTTATTTGGAAGGGCGAAACGTCCGCCCCTCCCTCTTTATAAGCAGGGGAAACAGGGGCAGTTTGCCTATCTCGCCGTTTGTTGCTCCAACTCCGAAAATCTCCGCCGCTCCCCCTTCTTCTCAAAGTAGAAAGAGAGCAGCGCTCCCCCCCCCCGTCGCCACCAGCACCACCAACGCCGTCGATCTCCCCCGCCACCCCCGCCATGGCTCCGAAAGCCGACAAGGGGAAGGGCGTGAAGTAGGCTGAGGCGCAGCGGCTCGCGGCGCTGTGGAAGGAGCGGGCCATCTTCCCCCCTCAGCTCGGCGCCAAGGAGCTGAGGGAGTACTATTACCTCTTCTGGTCGACGGAGACGCGGGCGCATCCGCGTACGAGGGTACTCCCGGCCGCAGCTTCGGAGCTGGCTCCAAACAGGTACCCCTTCTTCGCGTTGTTCTTCTATTGCGGGCTCTGCCCGCCCTTCTCGGAATTCTTCTGCAACATTACGAACACCTACGGGCTCCGCCTCCTTGATTTCACCCCCAACGCCGTTCTAACCATGGTAGTTTTCGCACATCTGTGCGAAAACTTTGTCGGAGTCCACCCAAACGTAGCCCTCTTCCGCCATTTCTTTATGCCCCAAGTCGAGAGAGGAGAGCCCCTTGCCGGAGGAATCGCCTGGATCTCGAGAGTCGGCAAGAAAGAAGCTTATCTGGAGGGAGACCTTCGTAGCAAATGGGAGGAGTGGAGAGCGGAGTGGTGTTGGATCGTCGAGGAGAACCCGCAGCCGTTCACTGCCATGCGCCAAGCCCCAATAGTACGCGGCAACGATTGGAGCAACGTGGCCCCGGAAGACGACAGGTAGAAGATCGCCGTCACCCGAATCCTTCGCCTCAGGCTTGCCGGGCTCACTGTAGGCGCCGTTGGCGCAGATTTCCTTCGTCGCTGCATCGCCCCCTGCAGGAGAGAGGGAGACCCGCCTGGGAGTTTAAGAACTCGGCGGATATCATGAGGTTGCGCCCGGGCCTCAATTTCAACTTCATCGTCCTGGAGCTGGATGCGATGCTCCTGGAGCTGTTCAAACACGATTCTCAGCATCCATTCATGTTGCCGAGGAGCGTTGTTCTGTTGTGCAACAATTCTTCACATGACCGGATCCGCGCGATGATGCCATTGTGCGATTCGCACGGAATCGCCCCAACTTGGCAAGAGCCTGCGGATGACGTCGTGCGGGCATTCTTCCACAGTCTGGAGGAAGTGCCAATCCGCGCCGATGAGCAGAAGAGCCTCACCCGTGACACTACCGACGCGGAGCTGCAGCGCATCGCCACTAGGACGGAAGAGGCTGCGGCAGCAGCTGCCGCGGGCGAGTTCGGGTTCACCG
>NC_057798.1:625864125-625910968 GCF_018294505.1 Triticum aestivum | reverse complement strand
GGAGGAGGCAGAGGCAGCAGAGGCGGCAAGCCTTGCCGAGCGCGAGGAGTTTGTCGGCGAGGAAGATCTTGCCGGCCCTGAAGCTGAGCCGAGCGAGCCCGGCGAGGAAAAGCACGAACCTTCAGACAGCTTGCCGCAAGTGGAGCCCCCGGCTACACCAAGAAGGCGTCTCCGCAAGGCCGGGGACGTAGCGGGAAGGCAGACGGGGCAACAGCCGCCGAGCCGCGCGACACGCTCTACCGCGGCAAGCACCGTTGCCGCAGGAGCGCCTCACGCCGCTGCGGCAACTGGAGCAGGGTCTTCCCGGTCCACCGCTGCTGCTCCTACCAAGCGGGCTAGGGAGCCTACTCCTCCGCCTCGTCGCACCGGAGGCGAGCCGGACTTCGATCTCTCCGCGCTCAGCTCCGATGATGAAGAAGAAGAGTAAGCTTCCTTGCTATACTTGTGGTTCTCCGTTCTTGTTGCTTTCGTCTTGTATCTGACTTGCTTCGATCTGAATCCATTCCTTTTCGGGACGCTGGCCCAGAGAGAAGCGAAGAGAGCCAATGCCTCGATGATTGTCATCGAAGATGATCCCACCGTGTCAGCAGGGGGTATGTTGAAGACCACCCTGACGGACCTGGCAACTACTCCCCAAAGCAGCCCCCAGCGTAAGTTTATAGTTTACTTCTTGCCGTCAGGTGCGCATGGGTGCTCTTTTCCTTATTGATATCTTGACTGTTGGATTTGTGTAGGAGCAGAGCATCCTCACCAGGAGGGCCCGGAAGTCGTTCCCGAAGCGCCATCTGCTTTGACTACACCGCCAAGGGAGGATTCCCCGGCAAGGGAGCGCTCTCCTGCAAGGGAGAACTCTCTGGCAAGGGCCAGTTCTCCAGCAAGGGACGACACCAGTGATCCTCCGGCGGTTGAGACCGCGACTGCAGATCCTAGCACAGGTAATCCACTTGCCTAAAAACTTGCCCTTGGGTTTTTCTTCTTCTGACTTTCTTTTTGCATATTTGCTTGACTTCTCTCCCTTCTTCATTCCTCAGATCCATCCACCACCGAGCCGATGGAAACCGAGGCCGCTGAAGGAGAGGCCGGCATTGATGAACCCGCCGGCGAAGAGGCCGCCAAGGCTGCCGCCGCAGAAGCCGGCGAGGGATCCGGCGACTGCACTGACGGCCCCGAGGCCGCAGGAGCGCCAGGCGCTGCACCGACCTCCGATCCCCCCGCCGCTGCCGCAGAGCCAGGCTCCGAAGAGCCACAGCCCGGTGCCTACCTGAAGGCCGGCGATGGTATCTTCATCAAGCTTCTCTGGGCGTCAAGCTCCAGGGCGCCGGTCGAAGGAGAAACCGTTGACGGAGAGGTGCTCGCTTCTGCCGGATTGACGCTGGTTGACACACCAGGCAGCAACGACGAGCCTGAAGAGGAGCGGCTGCTGCGGAAGTTGACGTTGCTCTACCGCGCCCGACAAGCCAAGCTGGCCTCCCGAGAAGCGCTTGTCGCGAAGGCGGGAGTCGACATTGAGAAGTGCGTGGAGGAGCTCTGGGATCTCAGGCAGGAAACTCTCCGGAGCCTGGCAGAAGAGCGGGAGCAAGTCGCCGAGGAGAGGAAAGCCTTTCTCCTCGCGAAGGCTGAGGTTGAAGAGCAGCAGCGGCTTGTTGCCGAGAGGCTATCTGCGCGGGAGGGGGATTTGGCGCAGCGCAAGGTCAACCTTGACAGCCACGAGGAAGAGCTTGCTGCGCGTGAGCAAGAGATTGGCGGCGCTCTCAAGGAGGCAAGGGATGCTGCCGCAGCTGCTGAGGCCGCCAAGAAAGAGCTGGAGGCGAAGGTGGCGCAGCTGGAGGCCAATCTCAAGACAAGCGGCGAGGAGCTTGCCGTGCTCAAGCACGAGTGCGAGAAGGATGCTGCCGCCCATGGTGAGCTGCAGGGTCTTCTGGCTGAGAGGGGCAAGGAGCTCAGTGCCGTCAAGGACTCCAACGCGGATCTCGAGCTGAAGCTGGCCACGCTGACTCAGATGCTAGACAGTGCCAAGGAGCGAGAGGTAACCTTGTCGGAAAAGATCAAGGCCGACGAGGCGCTGCTGGCGAGCATTGCCGTCACCCAGAACTCATTTAGGGAGACTGTGGAGCACTGGACCGAGGGTCTGGTGAATATCGCCGCAGTCATCGACGGGGAGCTGGCGCAGCTGGGGATGGAGGACTTTTGGTATCCTTCCGACGAGCATCTCCAGCCCAGTGCCAAGCTCAGCCTGTTCTTCAAGGGCGTGGCGACAGCCCTCCAGCGGCTTCAGGAGAAGATCCCAAAGTAGCTGGCCGACGAGTCGCACAAGATTTGCGCGGGAGTTCTTCAGAAGGTGCTGGTGAAGGTGGCCTTCCGCAACCCAGGCCTCAACCTCACCAACGTCCTCAGGTCTTTGCCGCCCGACACCGATCTGGAAGCGCTCAAGGCCCTTGTCGCACCCATTGTGGACAAGGTGAGCGAGATCAAGAGGGTTGAGGGCGGTCGCGTAGACTAGGCCGCCCATCTTATCTTTTTCCTTGTCGCTCCTGGGCATGTCATGGGAACAATCTGTTAGAGCTGCAACAAGTTATCTTGTAATATAACTTTATCTTGGATAATGATCGCTGTGTTATTTCCTTTACTAGATCCCTTCCTTTGTATGTTTTTACCCTACGCTTTTAGGGAACTTGTCGGCGCAGGCACCCGAGCCGCGAGCGCTGAGTGCGGGACGTCAGCAGCCTGCTGGCGGTGCCGCTCCGACAAGAAACCTTATCGCGACTAGTTGCAGGACACTTAAGTTGTTGAGCGGACTCGAAACAAAGTAAGGGCGCAACTAGCTACGAGTTGGTTCCTCCGCGCACAGGTTTTCCATACAAAGCACAGTCGTTCGAGGAAGATAACTTAAAAATTAAAACTAATTGCTCAGACTTTGGCAACTTAGCTTTTCTGTCGTTTGCTTCCTGGCAAGGCGAACCTTCCTTAAACGACGCCTGGTCCACACCATTATCTTCTCCTTCCCCCCCGGCAAACTTGTGCGCGAGGGAACCTTTCTTTCCTTTGTTTTGAGAAAAAGAAAGAAGAGAAAATAAAGATATGGGGCCTTTCGGCTCGTTATTGCTTACCGGGGGTAGGTGCTGCACAAAGTGTCAGATAAAGCATGCAAATATAAAGTAAAAAGCATGAAATTGACAAGATGTGCGGAGCACATGAGCTTTACTTATGCACGGGGTCTGCGCCCGGCTTTGTACAAAGGATTACATGCAACATCGGCAAGACTTGTACAAAAGGTGGTTGCCGGAACAGGTTCCGGCAACCGCGCCCTACGAGTAAAACTTATGAAGATGCTCAATGTTCCAGGAGTTGCTCACCGGAATGCCATCTTCGGTCTCAAGGCGGACAGCGCCAGGCCTAGTGACTCGTTTCACACGGTAAGGGCCTTCCCACTTCGGCGTCAACTTGTTGGAATTCTTGGCGGACTGAACTCGGCGAAGAAAAAGGTCGCCTTCCTCGAAGCTTCTGGCATTAACTTTCTGGCTATGGTAGCGGCGCAGAGCTTGCTGGTATCGAGCAGCTCGTACAATAGCCTGAAGATGGTCCTCCTCAAGGAGCAGCGCGTCATCTTGTCGCAGCTGCTCTTGCTCAAGCTCATCATAAGCGAGCACTTGAGGTGACCCATATACGAGTTCCGTGGGGAGAACTGCCTCTGCTCCATAGACTAGAGCGAAAGGCGTCTGGCCAGTGGCTCGATTTGGTGTCGTCCTGATCGACCAAAGAACCACTGGCAGCTCCTCAATCCAGTTTCTTCCGCACTTTCGCAGCCTGTCGAAAGTCCTGGTCTTGAGCCCACGCAGCACTTCAGCATTTGCCTTCTCCGCTTGACCGTTGCTTCTCGGATGAGCAACAGAAGCGAATCAGACCTTGGCGCCAAGATCTTGGACGTACTGCATGAAGGTGCGGCTCGTGAATTGTGTGCCGTTGTCAGTGATGATCCTGTTAGGGATCCCGAAATGGCAAACAATCGACCTGAAGAACTTGACTGCTGACTGTGCTGTCACCTTGCTCACTGGTTCCACTTCCGGCCACTTTGTGAACTTGTCGATTGCAACGTACAAGTACTCAAAGCCCGCGACAGCTCGGGGGAAGGGGCCGAGGATATCGAGCCCCCAGACCGAAAATGGCCAGGATAAAGGTATCGTCTGGAGAGCTTGAGCTGGCTGGTGTATCTGCTTGAAATGGAACTGGCACGCTTCACACTTGGTTACTTGTGCAGTTGCATCCTGGAGGGCTGTCGGCCAAAAGAAACCTTGCCGGAAAGCTTTGCCAGCAAGTGCTCTTGCGCCAATGTGGTGACCACATATGCCTCCATGTATCTCTGCCAACAGCTTCTGTCCGTCTTCCCGGCAAATACACTTCAATTTCACACCGTTGAGTCTTCTTTTGTACAGTATGTTGTCGACAAACTGGTACATACTTGACTGCCGGGCTACTTTTTCCGCTTCTTCTTGCTCTTCGGGAAGTTCTCCTGTCTGAAGGAAATGGACAATCTGCTGTGCCCATGATGGAGCTTGTGGCTCGACAACAAGGACTAAAGGCACATCTGCTGCTGCGGGAACATCCGCTTCTACGGCGAGAACCTGCGGCTCAGCCGGAGCTTGATGTTCCCCGGCAAGCTTGCCGGGGCAAAACTTGTCGGGAGCGTCTGCTTCAACGGAACAAACCCTAAGGCTTGCCGGAGCAGACTGCTCCTCAGCACTCTTGGTGTTGATCTTGGGGACTTTCTTGGCGGTGGCTTCGAGAAGCTCTGCCGGAAAATAGTTACCAGAAATCAACTTTCTCTTCTTGCTCTGTCCAGTTGATGGTGTCACGGTTGGTTGAGTCAGCTTGAGCACAAAGATCCCTGGTTCCACAGGTAACTTAAGTGCGGCGCACTTTGACAGGCCATCAGCAATGTCATTCTGAGCTCTTGGAACATGTTCCATCTGTAGGCTGTCAAAGTGCTCTTCTAGCTTTCTCACTTCATCAACATAAGCTTCCATCAATGGACTCTGATAATTCTTGTTCACTTGGCGGACGACAAGCTGTGAGTCACCCCTGACAATGAGCTTCTTAATCCCAAGGTCTGCCGCGATCCTGAGACCAGCAAGCAAGCCTTCATACTCTGCAGTATTGTTTGTTGCTTGCTCCTTGGGAAAGTGCATCTGGACTACGTACTTGAGGTGCTCTCCGGTGGGTGTGACAAGCAGCACGCCCGCACCGGCGCCCTGCAGCAAGAAGGCACCATCAAAGTACATCAGCCACTCTTTGTCTGCTTCCTTGATGGGAATGCTCGTTTCTGGAATTTCTTCATCTGGTGTTGGTGTCCATTCTGCAATGAACTCCGCCAATGCCCTACTTTGGATAGTTGAAGTGCTTTCAAACTTGAGGCCAAAGCTTGACAGTTCCAGTGCCCACTCGACAATCCTGCCAGTTGCTTCTGGATTTTGCAGTATCCTCTTCAGCGGAAAACGAGCGACAACTGTGATCTCATGTGCTTGAAAGTAATGGCGCAGCTTTCTCGAGGCCATAAGAAGGCCAAAAAGCAATTTCTGCACACCAGAGTACCTTGACCTAGCCCCCTGCAGAAGGGAACTGACAAAGTAAACTGGACGCTGCACCATTCTCTTCTGCATATCCTTATGCGTCTGCGCAGATCCATCTTTGTCGGGACCAGAGCTTGCCGGACAAGAGCCTGCCGGACCAGAGCTTGGCGGTGAAGCCCCCTTCTTGTCGCTGGATGCATCTGCCGTGGTTGCTGGCTCATCATCTGCCTCCCTCTCCGCCACTAATGCAGCACTAACCACCTGATTGGTTGCCGCTATATACAGCAGCAACTTCTCTTGTGGCCTAGGTGCGACAAGTGTTGGAGGGAGGACAGGTATCTCTTCAAGTCCTGCAGCGCAACCTCCGCTTCCGGAGTCCATTTCATTGGACCTGCCTTTTTCAATATTTCGAAAAACGGTAGGGAGCGCTCAGCAGATCTAGAGATAAACCTGCTGAGAGCAGCCACGCAACCGGCAAGTCTTCGTACATCCTTGACGCGCTTTGGTGCTTCAATCTGCTCAATGGCCTTGATCTTGTCGGGATTGGAACCCCACTGAGACATGAAGAACCCGAGAAGCTTCCCGGAGGGGACTCCAAACACACACTTCTCAGGTTTAGTATGAGGTTGATCTTGCGTAGATTTGCAAATGTTTCGTCTAAATCTTGAATCAGGGTCGTCCTATTTTTGCTCTTGACCACTATGTCATCCATGTAGGCTTCCACATTTCTGTGCATTTGCGGCTCAAAAGCGTGATGGACAACCTTGCAAATGTTGAACCAGCATTCTTTAAACCGAAAGGCATCCGTACGAAACAGTACGTGCCACACGGGGTGATGAATGCAGTCTTCTCCTCATCCTCTTCTGCCATGAAGATCTGATGGTATCCTGAGTATGCATCAAGAAATGAAAGCAAGTCACATCCGGCCATCGAGTCAACAATCTGGTCAATGCGTGGCAAGGGAAATGGGTCTTTGGGACAAGCTTTATTGACATCGGTAAAATCGATACAAAGCCTCCATTTCCCGTTGGCTTTGCGTATGACAACAGGATTGGCTAACCACGTAGGATGGAGCACTCCTCTGACAAGGCCTGCTGCTTCCAACTTCTTGATTTCTTCTGCAATGAATTCTTGGCGCTCCACCACTTGTTTCCTGACTTTCTGCTTGACGGGCCGCGCATCAGGACAGACGGCAAGATGGTGCTCGATTACTTTCCTGGGAACACCGGGGATGTCAGAAGGTAGCCACGCAAACACGTCGACGTTCGCCCGCAGGAAAGCAACGAGCGCGCTTTCCTATTTGGGATCGAGAGTGGCACTGATGGTGAAAGTACCACCAGTGCCGTCCTCCTTGGCGGACACCTTCTTAGTCTCTCGCGGAGCTGCCATTGCCTTCTTACACTTGCCGGTGGAGCTCGATGGTGCGTCCTCGACGGTAGTGCAGCACTCCGAAGAGGTCCGCTTGCCGGAGTGGGCATCAGAACTCTTGCCGGACTTGTTCTTCTTCTTCCCCCTGGGAGCTTCAGCGGCAAGTGATTTGCGATCTATTGCGGCTGGTGCTTCCTGGTAGATCTTGTTGGCGCAGATAAGAGCCTCCTTCTTGTCGCCAGGGACAGAGATGATGCTTATCGGGCCTGGCATCTTCAGTACGTTGTATGCATAGTGAGAGGCTGCCATGAATTTGGCGAGTGCTGGACGGCCGAGTATTCCATTGTAAGGCAATGGGAAGTCAGCAACATCAAAAGTGACCCTCTCAGTCCTGAAGTTCAGCGCGCTGCCAAATGTTACCGGCAATGTGATCTTTCCCTTCGGCTTGCTCCTTCCCGGATTGATTCCTTGAAATGTGCCGGTCTCTTCGAGCTCGCTGTCAGGGATCTGGAGTTTCTGGAGCACCACGGAGGAGATCAGGTTCAAGCCGGCCCCGCCGTCAACTAGCATCTTAGTGACCTTGAGGTTGTGGATAGTTGGTGAAACCAACATCGGCAAGCACCCGACCATAGTTATGCGATCTGGGTGGTCCTCAATATCAAAGATGATATGCGTGCTGGACCATTTCAGAGGCCTGCCTGACTCGATGGGTGGTTTTGCCGCATTGACTTCCCGCACCCATTGTTTGAGCTGGCGGTGTGAAGTATGCAGAGAAGCACCGCCGTCAACGCACAGGACATCTATGGCTTTCTGAAACTCCTGCTCATCGGTCTCGTCATCATCCATGTCTTCGTCGTCGTCGTCATCTTCATCCTTGTCGCGGCCGCGGGGAGGTCTATCTCCTTGCCACTGTTTGGCCTTGCCGCGGCGTCCTCCTCGGCCGGGACATTTCTTGCCGGATCCTCCAGCACCTTCCATTGCCTTCTCCTTGTCGTGCCGCTCGTATTCTGCCTTTTGCTGCTCGACAAGCTGCTCGACTTTCTTGCTGCTCTGGAGGTCATGGCCCTTGGTGCGGTGGATCTTGCAGTACTGCTTGTTGGTGCCGTCCTGCTTGTTGGCGACCGCCACAGCCTCTGCGGCAATCTCTTTGCCGGAGCCACCAGCTTTGGCTTTCTTGGTGCCACCTCCGTTGCCGGACTGCTCGACAACTAGCACCTCTTTGCCTTTCTTCTTTCTGTTATTCTGCCGCCGGTTTTTCCTTGCCGGGGCATTATCCTCACTGTCAGATCCTCCTGCTCCTATACTCTCTCCGGGGAGTCTCCTCCCTTCCTCAGCACGTGCACACTTGTCGGCCAGGGCATATAGCTCACTGACGTCTCTGATCTTGCACATCGCCATCTCCTCCCGCATCCTGCGGTTCCGCATGTTCTGATGGAACGCGCTGATTACCGCGGCAAGGTGGATATCTGGGATGTTGTGTTGTACATTGCTGAATCTTTGAATGTACTTGCACAGGGGCTCTCCTTCCTTCTGGGCGAGCAGATGAAGGTCACTCTCTTGGCCATGAGGCTTGTGGCCGCCTATGAAGGCGCCGACAAACTGATGGCATAGATCGGCCCAAGAGGATATGGAGTTGTCCGGCAAGTGCATGAGCCAGGACCGGACGTTGGGTTTGAGTACCAGCGGGAAGTAGTTGGCAAGGATCTTGTCATCTCGCCCCCCCCCCCGGTAGCCTGCACCGCGATGGTGTAGATGCTGAGGAACTCCGACGGGTGCGTCTTGTCGTCATACTTCTCCGGTACATCTGGCTTGAAAATTTTCCTACTGGGCCACTGGACTTGCCGCAGCTCACGAGTGAACGCAGGGCAACCTACCGCGTATGGCAAGTCGCCTGGTTCCCCTGGCGCATGCATGTCGACAGAAGGCCCAGCGCGCTGGTCGGATTGACGCCGCGCTTCTCTTCATCGCTCGATGCGAGTTCGAGCGTCTTCTTGCTGTCGATCGTGAAGAACTTGGCACTGATCACGACGAGCTCGTGGATCCGACGATGCAGTGGAGTCGCTGTCGAGGTGGATCCGGCGAGTCGGCGATTTTGGCCTTCGGGGTGGAGAGTGTACGGTGGTTGCACCCCCACCAGTTTCGTCGCCACGGGCTCGTGCCTGGCAGTCCTGGCGCGGCAGCGATGTATTCGGCTGCCGCGGAGTGTCGCCGTTGGCGTAGCCGATGAGGCTCTGAATGGTGGCCCTCCATTCGTCGATCTTGTCCGACGTCGGAGGGTAATCCAAGAGCAGTTGAGCTCGCACCAAAGCTTCGGCTGGAGTGGTGGGCGGCAGTGGCGAACGGCGCGAGGAGCGGGACATGCTCGGACTTCTAACTATGTTAGAAGGAGCAGTACCCCGTCCAGGCGACCGTATCTCGCTCGTGCCGGCGCGCTGACATGGATGCTGGTCTTGAGCTCCCTGAGACCCACCAGCTTGATCTTGGTCCAACAAATGTATGGTACCGCGAATACCATGACGCTGTCGGTCCTGTGCCTCCTGAGAGGGGCGCGACGGAAGTACGGACACCGAGGTTTGTGCAGCCTTGTCCTTGGACCTGGCAGCACCGTGAGCTTCCTCGTAGATGTCTGTTCTTCCACCAGCATCAACCCCACCACCCGTTTGTTCCGGTGGCGGTGAGATCGACGCGGACGGAGCAGCTGCCTCCGAAGCCTTCTTCTTCAGTGGCATGTCGATGAAGAAAATGAAGATCTAGCTCGTGTGAACGCCGGATCAGGTTCACACAATCTCGACGCCCCCTACCTGGCGCGCCAAAGATGTCGGGGAAACCGATCCACGAGCACCTATGGGGCCGGCGGACCGAGCCCATTTCGGTTCGGCGGGGGCGGAGGTCGCACGAAGATCAGATCGAGGCGAAGCACACAAGCAGTTTACCCAGCTTCGGAGCTCTCTGGAGAGATAATACTCCTACTGCTGCTTGTTTGATTGTATTGTGTTCTTGCTCCAGAGAGCTAGGTGTTTTTCTGGCTTCGAAATGATCCGAACCCCCCTCTACGTTGCGCATGGGCCTCCCTTTATATGCTCAAGGGGTCACCGACAGGTGGCAATGCAGAGAAGGGTAAAAATGTAAAAAGAGTTGCGGTTGGTACAGCTGCCTATACAGTGTACTCTACCTAACCCTGACGGCAGGGGACAAGGATATTAAATGCCCGTCTGTGTCGCCCAAACAGCGTAGAAAAGGACCGTCAGGGACGCCACCGCCTGCCACGATGGCGATCTTGTCAGCATCGCATGCCACCGCTTACCGCTGGGTGCACAGCCTTCCGCCACGCGTGCCTGGAAAGGCCCCCCGGGCGACACGTTGGTGGATGCGCTGGAGCGTGGGCACAGAGTGGCCGCTTGCCGCGGCAAGCGTCTTGCCGCGGTCGTGGTCTTGTCGCGCCCGGAAGCTTGTCGCTCGCCGGGCCTTGCCGGGACGCGTGGTGCGTCGCGGCAAGTTCCTTGAGATGCCTCGGTTGGCCTTCCCGGCAAGCTCCTCTTGCCGGGGCCTTGTCTTCTTTACTTGAGTACTTCGTTCTTGAATGGCTCCAAAGGAGCCACGGAGTATCTTGGCGGTCACGAGGCAAGCCCTTGCCGCGGGGCGCTGCAGCTGCCCGTGCACAAGTTCGGGGTACTAGGGTACCCCTACTCTAGTACACCGACACCTTTAGTTGGAAACACACCTAACTTGCACACACCAGCTTAACTCACATGTGTCTGGAATCACCCACGACACCTGTCAAGCAAAACTCTAAGTGGGGGAGGCTACAACCTCGACGTAACATGGGATCACAAAATTTATACCACGCGCAAACCAGGGGAGCTACCTCCTTCGGCTACAACCGATACACCAATGCTCCCAGACCAGGTGGCATGTCTACCGGATGCCTCCAGTATGTTCCACCATGGCCTCTCTGTACGGTGTGTGCTAGGAAAGGGGTTGACAACTTACTGAACCGTACCCTACTTGTTGTAGAGACGAGTGGTAGTACGAAGCAAGTATGGGGGTTACTGGCACAAGACTCGATCTACGGTCGACTCAAGAGGTTTTAATATTCTCTACATGATTAGTATAACTAAATATACTTCAATCAATAGATAGAAACACCACGCAATATACCCCCTCTTGCCATACCGGACACGACCGTCTCGATGGAGGACTAGGGACAAGACCGTGTCTACCCAAGACAGAGGCCTTCCCGGCTTCCCTTCCGGTATGCATGAAAGGCATATGACGGTGATTTCCATCACAACCAAATCAACTCCATCAGCATAAAAATCATTAATATGCACTTAGGAACACATCCTCACATAAAATGACGTATGCTCGTGTCGGGGTGGTGTTATCACCGTGTCAAACAACACACACAAAAATTTTGCCAGGGTTCAGAATGCTTGCCTTCAAGTCGTGGGGAGGCAAGGTGCGTTCCAAAACTCTTGAAATCTTTCTCCTCTCTTCAAAATCCTATTTTAAAAATATATTTGAATTAACACACAAATTCAAAACAGCACAAAAAGTTGTTTTGGAATTTTTTTAAAAAAAATCTTGAAATAAACTAGACAATATTTGAGAGAGGTAGGAAAAAGAATCAATTCATTTGGAGTTATATTTAAAAAGTTATAGCTGGTCAAAGTTTTGGTCAAAATCTGTTAATAAAAAAATAAAACAGAAAAGAAAACGATTCGAATATATACGTACACGTCGAAAGTGTATTCTGGAAACAGTTTCCACTTATCCAGCGTGGACCACGTCTGAGTCACTGACAGCGGGCCCGCCTGGCCCACTGGTCAGGTTTGACTAGTCCACCTTCCCTCCTCTTCCTCTGCCCGTGAGGGGGGGGGGGCGGGACTCCGGCGACGCTCGCCGGCGAACGGCGGCACCGTTCGAGAAACAGAGGTCACCCGCGGGCTCAGGTGGTTGAGGCGGTCACTCCGGTGGTCGCTTTGGTCTCTAGGGTGGATGGAGCTGCCGGCGGTAGCTCCGCGGCGGACGGTGGTTGTCGGGAAAAGTGAGTTTTTGCCCGTGGCGAGTCCCGATCCAAATTGAGCAGGGGGATGGACTCACGAGAGGGAGAGGGGATTCCTGGTGAAGAGAGTGGAGAGGGGGAGGCCCTGGTTGTGCTGGAATGACCGGGACAGTGGCGGCGCTTGTGGTTGCCGGAGACGGGGAAGAAAACCTCCCCGGGTTGACCGGCTGCCACGGGGAAATGAGGGGGGTGATTTGAGGCTGGTTGCGTGCTCGGAGGGCTCGAGGGGCTTCCTTTTATAGCGCTCCCACGTTGGTTCGCGGCAGCAGTGGATGAGCTCGTCGGCGACCGATGTTCTGTAGCTTGCAGGCATCGTGGCGAGGCTGGGGATGGCGGCAGGAGCTAGCGGATGAGTGGGTACTGCTCCAAGGGCGAGCTGGCGAGCGGGCGTGGCTCAGGGGGCGCTGGCCATTGCAGGGGCTGTCGGGCGGCAGTGGCGGCTAGTTGCTGGCCTGCCGGAGACGTGGCGAGGCTATGGTGCTCGTGGGGAGCAGAAGGGGACGTGGCGTGCTGGCTGTGGTCGGCCACGAACCAGAGTGAGTGCGGGGCGAGACGCGGCGGCTCGGTCTTGGCACATGCAAAACGCATGCTCCGCTCGCGCTCTGGGCGTGCCCAGAGCACGCACGGAACGTGCTCGACAGAATGCTAAAGCATGTTAGGGGGCTCTAAGCCACAAGAGGGTTAGCAGGGTGGGGTTATAGGCTAGGGCAAATCCATGGGACATGCTGGTCTGGTCAGGGGGTCAAGTTCATAATGTAAACAAAAACTCATGCCAAATCTGTCCATGCTCTCAAGGTGTTTGACAAAATGCCAAAAGGCTCCTAGGCAGTTCTTGGAGTGGCCAAATCTCCCAGGGTGGGGTCTCTTTAGATGAAAGAGAGGTGGTGAGGTTAGTTTGCCAAATGAAGAAACTTGCTAGTGCAAGTTTTGCAAAACTTCAATTCTGGGCAGGGAGTGAATGGCACCATTACATGGACCAAAAATGTCCCAAAGAGTGCTTGCTCCTGGACTTAGGGGTTTTGTAGGGTTGACTACAAGCAGAAGAAAGAACAAGGTCACTAGAGCAAGAATGAAAAGGGTTGCAATAGAAAACACAAGGCTGGTCCAGAATGAAAAAGAGGTTGGTTCACTTAATTTTTGCAAAGAACATCACTTGGTTTTTGCATAAAGTTGGATGTCATGCTACCACTGACACCCCATAATTTTGGTGGAAGCTCCAAGGGAATATTTAATTAGGCTATAGTGCAAAAATGTCCACTGGACCAGATTTGAAAAACAGGTGTAGAACTCAAAATATGCAATGAATGAAATATATTATTGCATAAAATTGGTTTGGAGACATCACATGACATCTACAAATTTTGGTTGAAATTTTAGTTATTTCAAAAAGAGCTCCAAAACTAAAGAAAGTCACTTTAATGAATAAAGCTCAGGGTTAAATAATTAAATAAATAAATCTACTGATCAAGGAATGTTATAGAGAGAGAGCATAGAAGTCCAAAATATTTTGGAAAGATCCACTTGGGAAAAACTCCTCGATATTAAAAGAAAGGTTCTGAAATCAACAGAAATATTCCTGCAGGCAAAAATTTTAAACTCTTGGAAAAAATTTAATAATTAAAACCTGGTTAAATTTTTGGGGTGTTACAATCTCTCTTCTCCGCCAGCCAGCGGACGCGCGGAGCCCATCGTCTATTTGCTCACATGCGGTCCCACATGTCAGTGAAAACGCAAGCGGACCCACTGAACCTGCACATCTTTCACATCGACGTGCTGGTGATGAAAAACAAATCCAATAAAGATCTTCGGTGGCCGCTTTTGGAGTTACTCAAGAGTACTAAGATTCTATTTACATTTTAACCCAAGATGCACATCTCGTGGCTTCAACTACCACTCTATTTTCTTTCATGACACGACCTGGATGCTGGATGTCCCACGTGTCGGTAAAAGGAGGAAGAACCCGACCAAATCTTCGGTTGTGCTCTCGGATTAGACTAGTTGTGCTAACTTAAAAATTTTATTGTGTACTCCCTCCGTTCCAAAATACTTGACTTCCATTTGTCCAAAAATGGATGTACCTATATACTAAAACTTGTCTAGATACATATATATTTTGACAAATAGAAGGCATGTATTGTGCAACGGAGGGAGTAGAATGGATGCAAGTTTTTGTATTGGGAAGAAGAGTACATCCATATATTGATAGAGCGCAATTTAGTAGATGTTCTATCACTTTTAGCTAGCACATAGGCTAGAGATGAGATTAGTGCACTTGTTGATACTCCTACTAGAATAGAGGCTAGACATGATACTAGATGCGAGGAAGCAACGCCTACTTCTTTACACTCGAAGAAGAAAGAAGCACGCAAGATTGAGCCTCCGCAGATCAACAATGAATGCATCAAGAAGGCACTAATCCAACTTGCAGGAGTAGTAAAATGTATTCTTGTGGTTCTTGTTTTCCTTGGTCTTGCTTTTCTAGTCAAAATTATCGTTGGAGTTCGTGCAAAACGGAGGTCCGTTTGGGGTCGTGCGTTGGAGTTGGCCTTACAAGTGGGACCGCAGTTAAGGAAACCGACTATCGGCAAACCCCCACCTCGCCCACCGCGCGATGGCTGAAGTTAGAGAAATGACGAGGTTGAAGAGATTGCTCTAGCATGGACTCCAAGAAATAATATGGTGTCAGATGGATGTCGTGGTGGTGGCGTGTGCCGTACTCCTGGACGTGAATGCTTGTTTTGGCCCATGCCACCCTACTACTCCTACTACTTACTCCTACTATATAGTACTAGTATTGAGGATTCGAGGTGCTGGTTACATACAGCGAACACATTAACATATGGCTATAGTAAAAATACCCGCCCGACGCGCGAAGCATGTGAAGCTAGTACAAATAGTGTACTACTATTGTTGATTGGCCTCATCAGATAACCTGTTGCAATGCACGTACAATTATGTATTCGTAAAATATTTTTTTGCCTCGTCGCATCACTCACTCAGAGAAGCGACTCGAATGCCATTCATAAATTTAGTAAGTTTATCACAGGCATATCATTTTATTACATACAACAGGTCATCAACCCACATCGACAACGAGGATACATTATAAATACTAAAGTTTTCACCACACAAGAAATAACAAGCAATGAAATGAACTTCAACTCAACCATTCCTCGGAGTTTGAAATGCTTGCTTTTAACCACAAGTGATTCTCTGGGACGGGCCATCCATTGTTGATCTGGAGACCAACGCAGGACTGATCATCAAGGCTGAAGCGGCCTACTATATCAGTACCATGGTAGGGAACCACCCAAATGTCCGAGGTATAGACACAATTGCTTCTCATAAATGGTAGTAACGTTGTGTCAACAGCAGTTGGATCACCTTTCACCATCATTGGATAGATTTGTCCAAAGTAGAGCGAGTTTTCTCCAAGACTATCAATTCTGTACCAGGGAGAAGGAGTTGGCGCTAGCACACTAGTATCCATCCCGAATACCATGCAACAGGTGTTGGAATAGGTCTGGAGAGTGCGACCATGGGAGACTACACCTGCTTCCTTAGCAGTAACATCATCAGTGGGTTGTATACACACAAGAAGAGGTGATCCATCGGAATTACTTGTCAGGCACCACAAAGTATATGGGCGCTGCTCGTCCTCATGCTCGTGATCATCACTATCGTCATCTCCCCCTTGGTTATAAAAATTTCAAGTATGGGTGGTGGAATGTTCACAGGACCTTGGAAACACAAGAAGAAGGTTAATTAGTAAAGGCAAACTTGCTAACCCGCATGCATGTGGATGAAACAATTATAATTACGGTGGAAGATAAACGTACCGAAAGCATAAGGATTCCATGCAAAAACAGTGCCATGAGTGGTGGCAGCAAACACAAGGCCCTCTTATTGAATTGCATCACAGTACTCATCCGTGTACAGAAACTGATTTTTGAGCAATATCCATCGAGTCAAACCACCAAGGACGGCAACAAGCTTGTTGAAGATAGCAACAACTTCATAGTTGCTGTAATTCCAAGAGCGGTTGGGAACTTGACAAATTGCTATATTCCATAGAAGACAGTCACCATGATCGTATTTGAACATGTGTACAATACCGGTGTGCTCAACCTCTGGGCAGCCTGCTGAAATTTTTGGAAGTGGAACCCGGTCACGAGTGTACACATTCACAAGTTCCCACTCGCAGTTGGACTCAATGTAAACAGCACAATCTCCATTTGCGCCTGCCCAAGCCTTGCCCTCAAGCGATGGCATCTTAACATCATACGTATCATTATCAAGCGGCATCAACTTGCATAGGGCGAGACCTCTGTCATGCCAGCGCCAGTCATCAGGGTCACAGCAAAGAAGATAGGGGAGATCAAACCGCTCCTTGACTCTTGGGTTCCTTATAATTATGTTATTAGTTGAGTCGAGAATGGGCTTGAACGAACCTGCCATGCTAGCCGAGGTGATGACGTCGCACCAATTAATGAGTTCCTCCACCACGTCATCTTTTAGATCGGGGCAAGAATAACGGGGTCGTTTCCAGCCTGTTCCCTCCATGGAGAAGACGATCGAACAATGGTAGAAGAAAGGGTGGGAGAGGAAGAGCGTGCGCCAGCAGTTCCAAATCGAGAGGGAAAGGCGAAGAGTCGGTGGACGGTTGCCAGTTTGCCATGGTTCACGAAGAGGCGCCCCGGCCTACACGTCCGTTCGGAAATACTCCTACTACTCGCCGTTGTCTCACTGATATGTTGGAACGGGACCACATGTCAACGAAACATGGTGTGTAATTTCTCGTGCAAAATGCAATCTGGCTGCGTTGGCCCGAGGTGCCGCATTAGTTATCGACCTTTATTTTTTAATGGCGTGCCGTTCAGTTTAGAAGCACGACTAACTGGTATTGTATGCGGAGAAAATATAAACTACTCTACCACTACTCCACCTACAGTACTAGTACTATAAAAAAGATATATAGGCTAGAGCCTCAGCGCTTTCTTGCCAAGGGCTGCCCACTTGCTTCTCACACTACCACCCTCTCTCCAGATCTAAAAAACACGGGCCCTCTCTCCCTCCTCACCGATGTTCACAAATCCGCCGGGGAAGATAAGGACGTGCAGCGTTGACGCACTCGTCGTCGGCGAGCGAGGTCACGCACTGACGACAAGGCCGTCCTCTCGGACCAAGCGGCTGAACGGGATGGCCTCCGTCCCCAAGCTCGCTGTTGTACTGTGTGCGGAGGACGACGACCACAAGCGAAGCCAGTTCGCGCCGAACCTCGGGTATGCTACCTCTTTTCGAACCATACCCTTGTTCTATTGCCACATCTGACATGTCGTTGCATGTGGATATTTTTCCACTCCACCATCTTCCCAATTTGCTATCCTCTGCTCTGCTGGCCATGCAGACGAAAACCATAATTTGCACTTTTAAAGGAAACCCTACTTCATGCAGACTAATCCATGTCTGGGTTGAATAAGGAAAGGAAGGGAGATTGTACTGTCCAGGAGAGTAGGCATCGAACCCGCATCTAGGTTGAAAAGGGGAAAATCAGTAGCGAAGGAATGAGTCTTGTGTCTCTTGGTTGAAGAAGGGTGGAAAGGCATGACAACGCAATAGAGAATGACCAGGTCGATTGGTTTGTTGTCCTCACATAGGAAAAAGGTGGCTAAAGAGAACAAAAGTGGGACGTAATCCACATATGCTGCCTGGATATTTGTTGCTCTGGGAAACAATACCTCCCTCACCACTCTGCGTCCGTGGAGGTACATCGTACTGGTGCGCCCACTTTCTGAATGGCCCTCCCATGCTCTTATTGCCACTTTTTTTGCTGTTAGTATAACGCCAGCAGTCAAGTCAAGCAATGCTACTGCTAAGGTGATGCCACATTTAACTAATGCCGCTCTCGGTCTAATGCCACCGATAAATTTAAGCAATGCCATTTAATGTCACTGGATTATTTCAGGGTGAGCTGTTGATTGTGGATGTATTAAAGATTTTTTAGCTAAGGCATTCTAATGTTGTTGCACAGCCAGTATACCAAAGATGAAACTTGTTACTACCTTCAGATTTTTGCACTGTTAATGCTTATAGATTACGTACCTCACTTTCCTGAGGTAAGTTGATTTTTTGTATAGTGTCACCAAAATGCCAAGGCGCCGATGTCATTTTATTTTGGTTAAACTGCAGAAACAATTATGAAGGCAAGAGGAAAGGTCAAGAGTGGGCACTTCCTCCTCCGACTGTTCTCTTGATTCGTTCGATCAAGTTTTTATGTTTGATCGATTATCAAGATTGGGATAGCAATTTTTAAGGTTCCCCCAAGTTCGAAATTATATTTACCTTGGAGGTACATGGCTTGCAAGTTTTTTATACTGTCATTAGTTAATAATGCTAGTTACCTTTAGACTTTTGTATTTGGTTTAATGCTCATGCACAGCTAGTATACCAATGCTAAAACTTGTTACCTTTACATTTTGTATTGTTAATTCTTACAGAAACCTTCCAGTGCTAGAGTTTATTGAAATCTGTTCAGTAAACCCATTGTACTATACCCTGTAATAAACTAACTACTCTACTATTGCACTAGCCACTGGATTAGTGTATATTTGTAGTATTCGAATGGTGTTGCATTAGCATATGGACATAAATAAAGTGTGGCAAGCTTTCCCAGATATGTGCTCAAGAAAACTACTACCTGTTTTTCTAAATACTAGACGTTTGGGTACTTTAAATTGAACCATGAAAATGTCTTATATTAAGGAACAAAGGGTGTAGAGTTCACTCAAATTATCTCGGTAAAGCTAGTCACACCTTTGTCAAAATTAATGTTCATTATGTTATCGGAGGAGGTCTGTATGTTTGTCTCTAATGCTTGTCGACTACATACCTGACATCATGATGTAATGTTAAGTGATTTCCTTTTGTACAGTGTCACTGAATTGTCAAGGCGGTGATGGCATTTTATTTTAGTAGAACTGCACAAAATTTGCTTAAAAGAAGAGGAAAGGTCAGGAATGGCTCAGTTTTTCAGAAAAAACTATGTATGCCTTCCTGACATAATCCGTTATTGATTTATTTATTCGTTTAAACATGTGGTTAGAAATAGTCTTGCTACCTTTTCCCATTAAGAAATTGGAATGCTTACATTTGTGAGTCTATGCTTCAACTAGTGCCACTTTTATAGTAATCACACTTTCAATATCTATGCAAATAGGGATGCTCGATTTTAGTGGAACTTCACAAAAAGTCCAACTAGTTCAAGATTAGGAGCATGTTTTTTTTCAAACCTTTTTATCCAATTGGTGGCACTATGAGCTGTTTGTTACGAAGGTACATGGTTTGCATGTGAATTTATTAGCAGGGTGGACCTACATTGGAGGTGCAAGACAGGATTGAATGATTGGATGCTCAATTTCGGTTGTATCGATTTCACGTCTTCCATCACTGCGAACATTGATATGCTTGGTCTGATGAAGAATAGGCGCTATATTTCTGCTTTGAACCAGCAAATCAATTCAGTATGAAATTGTCCAGGGCAAAACATAACTGTATCAGATTGTCCAGTGCAGAACATGACAGATGCTAAGCGGAAGAGACATGATTAAACCAAAAATACATGGTGTGGTATATGTTTACTAGCTGCTTGATATTTCTGCAGACAGAGATGTCTGCCCGTTGCTATTTGGCAAACAAACAAAGTGTCCTCAATTTTGGTTGAACTGCACAAGAGAATAGTATAGTCACTGCATGCAGTGCCATTTGAAAATAGACACAAAGATTGGATGGTCACTTCATGGACTGCAGAAAATTAGTACTGTACTATTTACTGGCCAACACTAGGTGCTTCATTGCTTTGGTCTGATTATACAATGGGCATCATTTTGCCTAAGTTAAACTATGTATTCTGAAAATAGTCTCGCGGTGTGATCGAGAGAAGACCAAATCATATTGCAGTGGATGTTCCTCCATCATGTATGGTTCATTCTCATGGTTCCAGCTGTTGGTGAAACCACTTACGTTTGCAAGAGGAATTGTAGACTTCATAACAACAAATTTGTCATTCAGTTTGTACTGAATGTTGGCCAAGAGAAGCATCCATGTTAGTAGGAGGAACAAATATTTTTCTAGATCTTTGCTTTTGGAGTTACATATTTGTATATGATCTGTGAATCATTGAGATGCATTAACATGTTGATCTTATGTATGGGAATCGTACTAGTTAGTTTTAGTTGCGAGGCAAGATCCAAAGTGGCTGATCTTTGCTTTTGGAGCTACATATTTGTGTATGATCTGTGAATCATTGAGATGCATTTACAGTTACTTATTTATGTTCGCTCAGTGTTTACAAGTTACTGATCGATCACTAGCTAGCCTACAAATGCGCTCCTGGCAGTTCTATTTGTGACGCAAGATGCGAAGTGGCAGTTTTTTGAATAAAAATGCCTACCTCTAAAGAAACTGACAAGCTACACTATCAATCCTACACGGATAAAAATGCCTACCTCTGAAGAAACTGACAAGCTACACTATCGATCCTACACGGATAAATAGCGGATCACACACGTACTACCTCCTTTCCAGTTTGCAGGGCTCAATTCAAGAAATGACCTACTCGATCCTACACGAATAAATAGCGGATCATGCACGTACTAGTACCCCCTTTCCGGTTTGCAGGGCTTAATTCAAACCTCTCACTAACCAAGGTACTCCCTCCGTCCGGGTTTATTAGTCCCGTGAGCAAAGCAGCAAGACCAAGGCATGGCAATAATTAATGGCATGCAGAAGTTTAAGCCTAATTAATTCCAGCGATTTAAGTGGCTGCATGTGTGCCCTCGGCAGCGACTCGTTGCATGCTGCTTCGCGTACTACCTGCGAGCGATTCTGAGTGCCTGCATGCAGCCGGCCATAATTAAGGCAGCTAACTGATGCGAAAAAAGATACGCTTTAATTGTTGCGGGCTTTTTTAAATCCGTGGAATCATTATTGACAAGGAGGGAGATGATTCGAGTGCACTCGTTTGACTGCCATGCCGGCGTGCGACCCAGACGGGACGGGACGGCACAGTCATAATTTCAGTTTCTCTAGTTTTCCACAGCAAGCTGGCGCGCTAAGCCATTATGCATTGAATTCTGATGACCGTCGCGCTACCTTCCCCCTATAAGTACTATTTCCCGGCCTTCTCCGGTGCCACCGTGACCCAACTCGCCATATCCTCATAAGCTCCCACCAGCCCGACGTCGCTCGCCACGGCCGCCATGCCCCCGCCCGTCCGCGGTAGGTGACGCCGGAAGCGGTCACCGCCGAAACTAGTGTTCGGTTTTTCACCGGAAGGCGGACGGAGGGAGGAGGCATTCTATCTGTCTTTAGATGGCAATGTGGAGATCGAGGAGTTGTTGGAGCGCGACCGCATGGCGGAGGAGCAGGAGTTGTTGGAGCGCGACCGCCTGGCGGAGGAGCAGTGTATCACCGATTTGCGCCGCCAGTGGGACATGGAGCAGCAGCGCACTGACGCTCTGAGTCGCGAGCAGAGCGCCCGCAACTGGGCCGACTACGTGGAGGCCGGCGCCCGGCAAATAGCCCTAGAGTCTGTCAGGCACGCACGCGTTCGCGACGCCTATTTTTACGACCAGCTCATCAAGTGGGTTTCCTTCTCAGAAGCTGAAGCTTCGGTGGACCACGCCGGCATGAAAAGGGCCAACGCATGTGAGCAACATGCCCTATCGCACCTCTTGCAAGTCCGAGGCAAGGCGCAGGATGCCGGTGCCGGCGTTTAGTGTGTACCATAGATGGCGGCTGGCATCGTCTAGTTAGCTAAGAGTAAGTTAGTACTTGTACACTACTAGAGTAATAGTGGGAGTAGATAGTTAACTTGGCTATGATGGTTGTCAATGTGAAAGTTCAGTACTCTATATGTGGATCAGACTTGTTACTTTGCTCTGAATGTTGAACTTTCCATTTGAACATATGGAATGGGCTGTTATTTTTTTAAATGGGTTGTATTTGTCCTCCACGGGTTTAGAGGCTGACTTGTGGGCCTAGCAAGTTGACGCGTACACAATCAGGAGATGATTGTACGTGGAGAGGATGACAGCAGGGACCCGCCAAGGTCATGGCAGCACGCAAGCAAGTGCCTCCTTATTTCAAGCCAATAAAAAATGGCTCCTCCTAGTGGATTTCTGACATCTGGGTCCCATGCCATTGTCAAGGTAGTTGTCGGTGTCAAAACCGGCGGATCTCGGGTAGGGGGTCCCGAACTGTGCATCTAGGCGGATGGTAACAGGAGACAAGGGACACGACGTTTTACCCAGGTTCGGGCCCTCTTGATGGAGGTAAAACCCTACGTCCTGCTTGATTGATATTGATATTGTGGGTGTTTACAAGAGTGGATCTACCACGAGATCAAGGAGGCTAAACCCTAGAAGCTACCCTATGGTATGATTGTAATGGTTGTTCTTCTACGGACTAGAGCCATCCGGTTTATATAGACACCGGAGAGGGCTAGGGTTACATAGAGTCAGTTACAATAGTAGGAGATCTACGTATCCGTATCGCCAAGCTTGCCTTCCATGCCAAGGAAAGTCCCATCCAGACACGGGACGAAGTCTTCAGTCTTGTATCTTCATAGTCTTGGAGTCCGGTCGATGATGATGATAGTCCGGCCGATGTTGGTAGTCCGGCTATCCGGACACCCCCTAATCCGGGACTCCCTCAGTAACCCCGAACCAGGCTTCAATGACGATAAGTCCAGCGTGTGTATAGTCTTCGGCGTTGCAAGGCGGGTTCTCCTTCAAGTTCTTCGTACCTGCCGAACAGTGTCCGGCTTCCTCATCAATGTTGCGCGTCTTGGCTTCCACACCCAATAATGGCCTTCCTCCACACGTCGCGTGAATTTGAAAAGCCAGGGTGTCTTTTATGTTTTACCCCCTAGTTGTGCGAATAATCTGCCTATAAGGGAGGCAAGAATTCAGATCCAAATCGCCATCTTCCTCCCACAAATACTCATCGGAGCGCTTTCAACCAAGAATCCATTCCATCATGGACCGTCAACACGGCTCCTCTTCTCGCGCTCCCAGCCCTTTGCCAGGAGATTGGAGGAGATGCTCTGTTCCGCACAACGAGCTGGTGAAGCTCCAAGCAGGGGGATATCTCCCTCCGGCCTTTATGTTTCCGGTTCGAGCCGTGCTGGCCACCTACAAAGGTGGGAAGCAAGCGGGGGTTACCCCAAGTCCCAACAAACGGGAGCGGGTATGCTTCGTCCCTTATCTAATAAGAGGGCTCAGATTTCATGTACATCCATTCCTCCACGGGCTCCTGGAGTTCTACGGACTCCAGCTTCATCACCTCACGCCCGCCTCAATCCTGCACATTGCGGATTACGTAGCTCTTTGCGAGCTATTCCTGGGCGTCGAGCCCCATTTCACGTTGTGGAAGAGGTTGTTCTGCCTTGTACCCCGCTCTCACGAGGGGTCCATATATCAAGTGGGCGGCGCCGAAATATGGCGTATTGCCGGGACCGGATATCCATCCGGAACCCCTAAGAAGGCATCCGAAGACTGGCCTTCAGGATGGTTTTATATAGAAGACGCTCCGCTGCCGGACCCTGTTCGGATCGGCCTCCCGGAGTTCAGCAATGCTCCTCTGAAGAAACGCCTTAGTTGGCGTCCGCGGAGCCCCCAACTAGAGGAAGACAAGAGCGTCCATTATTTGATGGGCCGAATAAGGTTACTGGCCCATTCCGGGTTGACCATGATCGGAGTCATGGCAACATGCATTATGCGGGGGGTGCAGCCACTACAATATATGGGCCACCCCATGTGGGATTTGAACGGGGAGGACGATGCCACCCGTCATGGCCGTAAAGGGCCGGATTCGGTCGAAGACCTGGTGACGATCCTGTCCGGCCTGTATAAAGGGGAGAAGGAGGATTTCCTTCGAATGAACCCGTTAAATGGGTTCTCCATGAATAATCCCCGGCCTTGGGTAAGCGAACACTCTGCATGCCCGACCCATGCTTTTTGAAACTTAAGTTTCTTATATTGTGTTCTTCTTTCGATGCAGGAACTGCGCCGGATCATGGAGGACATGCTGAGTCCAGCTCCGCAACCCGAGGATCCAGAGAGATCCCGGGATCCAGCCTCCGAAGAGGATCTGGACATAAAGGTGGAGCTAATCGACGGGGTGTTCCACCAGCTCAGCATGGACAATGCCTTAGTCGCCATCACGACCGACTATCCCGGACTATATCCGGCTTCCCAGGTGATTGCGACCGAAGTCCTAACACCGTCATTCCTTCCTTGCTTATTTCTGACCACCGTATATGATGGCGCCGTGCAGGAGGCGCCCCTAGAGCAAGAGGCCGAGCCCGCGGTGGCTGCCAACAAAGGCTAGTCCGGAGCAGTAGGCGGAAGAGGAGCGCGGCGCGGACTGAAACGTCGCCGCAAAGGTGTAGCTCACAATTCATCATTTAGAGCAACGTTCCTAGGAAGAGTTTGAGTGCTCATGACTTTTGTAGGGAAAAAAGCACCCGCCGGACTGCGGGCATGGAGGTTGCCAATCCAACCTCTACCAGCCAGGCTCCAGCACCTGGTCTGGAGGGGGAGGCGTGTGCAAGGCGCGAGCCGGACGTTCCTCCGACAGAGGATGCCGACAGATTGTCCGCCACCAAGTCTGAGGTGGAGAGTGCCATGAATCACAGGCGCCGCCGGATAGTATTTCGTGACGCGTGCTTCTCCCCCGAGGCGTTGAATGCCTTTAACGCGGGGGACGCGCACCTTCGTGCTGCTCAAGATGGTTTTACCAGAGCCATGGAGCAGTATGTAAAAGACATACGGGTAAGAGAATTTAATAGTTGTATATGCCAGTAGCCCCCGAGACTTAAAGTAGTTATATTAACTAATTTAAGGATCATATGAAACGTAGGATCTTACCGAGAAGAATACCCAACTGTCTCAGGAGCTGCAGGAGTGCAAGGCCCAACTTGAGGCCACACTCTCTGGCGCAGGAGGAAACACTGGGACCTCTCCTGGTAACGCATTATTTTAGAAAGATATGTAGCGTTTGGCCTTTGCGCAAGTCTAAAAAATGACGTTGCAGGTGCTGCCGGACAAGATCCGGACAGGCAAGAACTTCTGCGCCAGCTGAAGGCCTTCGAGAGGGTGCTGCATAAGGTGCAACATGAAAGGAACAAGCTCCAGGATGCCCATGCCCAGCTTGGAGAAGAGCTGAAAGGCGTTCGGGCCGAGCTGTCGGGCTCCGTTAAGGAGAATCAGCGGCTTCGTCGCGGCATCTATAGTAAGTGCTTGAGCGAACTCCTTTGAAAAGAAGAGTTCGGCGAGGAAGTCGATTTGACAGAATATGTCTGCAGGTATGCTCATAGGTTGCCCTGCGGAGGAGATGCCCGTATCAACGGGTGATCAACTTCCCGAATTGTTGCAACTGACCGAATGAGTTCGGCAGGCAATGAGCGGTGTCATCCAGGATTTATGGCCAGCCTTCTCCTTACCCGAGGGTCTTGGGGAGCTCGTGGAGAAGCTTCAGGGAGTGCGGCAGCGCTTCCATTTATGGAAGATTTCAGCCTGCCGCCAAGGTGCTAGGGAGGCTTGGGCCATGGTAAAGACGCGGTATAAGAAGGCGGATCCCAACCACATGGCCGAAGTCGGACCTGTGGGGCCCGATGGGAAGGAGATCCCTGTGAGTTTAGTATACGGCCAAGTAGAGTTGTCCACTAAATTTTCCCAACAGGACTGTAAATTAGACAACCTGTTAGACGGGATTGAGGAGGAATACAATCAGTCGATTTGACAATGTATTATAAAATGACATATAAAATGCCTTCTAGCCGGATTGTAGATCGTTTGTATTTGCCGACCTTTTCGCTTCGACCTCGGGACCCTAGAGTCCGGAGTGTGTCCGAATACCCTCTCGGTTATGAAACAACCGGGGTATGCATGGAGACCAGGCGTAGGGGTCATTAGTGCTTTATCAGACAAGTGCCCAACTAGTTATGTTATATTACATGGGTAGTAAGAAACATCTTCCAGGGAGAATAGTTCCGTTAAGGGTTCCTTTCCTCTGGGGGTGGCATGCCCTAAAGTGCATGTCCGGACTGTGAAAAAAAAGCAGAAAAACATCTTTTAAGTCACCGACCGAATATTCCCTTAAGAACGCTAGCTTTCGGCTTCACCCAGTCTGAGGTGCACATCCGGCTGACCCGGCAGTAACAATCGCAGAGGTGCTCCCTTTACCTCCTAGCCGAACAATCGGGAACGTAGGGGTAAGCACAGCAGCCAGGCAACCTAGCTTGGCCAAAACTTAAGTCATATCGATGCATATAATGGTGAATAAAAGGTACATGTGGAGGCTTGACACATGTGCTGGGCATGAAGCCCTTATAATTAAGCTTCTGGTAAAGAAGCCCCCAGGTATAATGAGTGCGGATAGCACATCAATTGCGAACAATGCATAAGTAGGCCTTTTAAGGCTTTGATGAATAGGGTTGAGAAGAAAAAGATAAACAAAAGGCAGCTGAAGTAAAAAAAATTTGGACGGGGGGAAAGGGACGAACTCTTAGTCCGGCGCTAGGCATAGAATCTTCGGAGGCGGGCTGCGTTCCATGGGTTCGGCTCGAGTCGGTTATTCGACGCATTTCGTATACGGTACGCTCCGCCGGTCAAGACTTTATCGATGATGAAGGGGCCTTCCCATTTGGGCTTGAGCTTGTCCTTTTTCTTGTCCGGCAGGCATAGAACCAGTTCGCCAACGTTGTAAGTCTTGGCCCGTACTTCTCTGCCTTGGTATCTTCGAGCCTGCTGCTGATAAAATGCGGAACAAGCCTTGGCGACGTCGCGTTCTTCCTCCAATGCGTCCAAGCTGTCCTGCCGATCCAACTGGGCTTCTCTTTCTTTGTACGTGCGCACTCGAGGTGAGTCATGAATTATGTCGCAGGGCAAAACTGCTTCTGCGCCGTATACCATAAAAAATGGTGTGAATCCGGTAGTATGGTTAGGCGTTGTCCGCAGCCCCCAGAGTACGGAGTCGAGCTCCTCTACCCAGTGCGTGTCAGATTTCGTAAGGGACCGCACTAGTCTAGGTTTGATGCCGCTCATTATTAGACCATTTGCTCGTTCCACTTGACCGTTGGTTTGAGGATGATAGACTGAAGCGTAATCGAGCTTGATGCCCCTTTTTTTGCACCATGATTTAACCTCATCGGCCGTGAAGTTCGTGCCATTATCGGTGATGATGCTGTGGGGGACACCATAACGGTGTACTACCCCAGATATAAAGTCTATCACTGGTCCGGACTCTGCCGTTTTAACTGGCTTGGCCTCTATCCATTTGGTGAATTTATCCACCATGACCAATAGGTACCTTTGCTTGTGGGTTCCCCCTTTAAGTGGTCCAACCATGTCAAGCCCCCAGACCGCGAACAGCCAGGTAATGGGTATAGTTTTGAGGGCGGTGGGTGGCATGTGGCTCTGATTAGCAAAGAGCTGACAACCGACGCATCTTCGGACTAAGTCCTAAGCATCTGCCCGGGCCGTCGGCCAATAAAATCCTGTACGGAATGCCTTTCCTACAAGGGTCCGGGCTGCGGCGTGGTGTCCGCCTAGTCCGGCGTGAATTTCAGCCAGAAGGTCTCGCCCTTCCTCTTCGGACATACACCTTTGAAGGACTCCGGTTGTGCTTTTCTTATAGAGTTCTCCCTCATGGACCTTGTAGGCTTTAGATCGCCGGACTACGCAGCGGGCCTCATTATGGTCTTCGGGGAGTTCCTGCCTAAGCAAGTAGGCTAGGAACGGCTCTGTCCATGGGGCGATTACTGCCATTATGTCGTGAGCTGAGGGTGTTGTTTCGTTGGCTGGATCGCCGGTTATGTCAGATTGTTCTGTGGCTGCCTCTGGTTTGTTATTTCCGAACTCCTCTTCCCATAGTACGGATGGCTTGAACAGCCGTTCCAGGAAGATATTTGGAGGGACAGCGTCACGTTTTGCGCCGATGCGTGCCAATATGTCGGCCGCTTGGTTATTATCTCTGGCTACGTGGTGGAATTCAAGTCCTTCGAACCGAGCTGACATTTTAAGGACGGCGTTGCGATAGGCTGCCATTTTTGGATCCTTGGCGTCAAAGTCTCCATTTACTTGGGATATTGCGAGGTTTGAGTCCCCGCGCACCTCTAGGCATTGGATGCCCATGGAGATTGCCATCCGGAGGCCATGTAAGAGGGCCTCGTATTCGGCTGCATTGTTGGAGTCCGTGTACATGATCTGGAGTACGTATTGGACTCTATCCCTGGATGGGGATGTTAGTACGATGCCAGCCCCCAATCCGGCCAACATTTTGGAGCCGTCGAAATGCATAATCCAATTGGAGTATGCGCCGTACTCTTTAGGGAGTTCGGCTTCAGTCCACTCAGCGACAAAGTCAGCCAAAACTTGCGAATTTATAGCTCGCCGGGGTTTGTAAGTTATGTCGAATGGTAAGAGCTCAATGGCCCATTTTGCAATCCTGCCCGTTGCGTCACGGTTATTTATAATGTCATTCAGGGGTACTTCGGAGGCCACTGTTATCGAACACTCTTGAAAGTAGTGTCGGAGCTTCCGGGATGCCATGAACACCGCATACGCTATGTTTTGATAGTGCGGGTAACGGGACTTGCAGGGGGTTAAAACAGTGGATACGTAGTACACTGGTTTTTGAAGAGGGAATTTATGCCCTTCTGTCTCTCGTTCTACGACGAGCACCGCGCTTACTACTTGATGTGTTGCCGCGATGTATAACAACATAGGTTCGCATAGGTTGGGCGCAGTCAGGACCGGATTCGTTGCCAATATGGCCTTTATTTCCTCGAGTCTGGTGGTGGCAGCATCCGTCCACTCAAAGTGTTCGGTGTGCCTGAGGAGGCGATAGAGGGGCAATGCCTTTTCTCCTAGGTGGGAGATAAAGCGGCTTAGAGCCGCCATGCATCCAGTCAATTTCTGGATCTGTTTGAGGTTTTTTGGAATATCCAACTGCGATAGGGCTCGGATCTTGGCCGGATTTGCTTCAATTCCTCTACCAGATACAATGAAGCCCAAGAGCTTTCCGGCTCGTACGCCGAAAACGCATTTTTCTGGATTCAGCTTGATGTCATATGCTCGGAGGTTGTCGAATGTGACCCTCAAGTCGTCTACTAGAGTTTCGACGTCTATGTATGCCTCTACTGTTTTGCCGATCTGGGTAGCCAGACATGTCTGAATCATGCGCTGATATGTTGCGCCGGCGTTTTTAAGTCCGAAGGGCATCATGTTGAAGCAGAATGGTCCATATGGAGTAATGAACGCCATTGCGGCTTGATCCGCTTCTGCCATCTTCATTTGATGATAGCCGGAGTATGCATCCAGGAAGCACAATGAATCGTGCCCTGCAGTGGCATCGATGATTTGGTCGATGCGGGGGAGGGGGAAGGGGTCCGTTGGGCAGGCTTTATTTAGGTCTTTGAAATCGACACATAGGCGCCAGGATCTGTCCTTTGGTACCATTACTAGGTTTGCTAGCCAATCCGGATGTTTGATATCTCTGATGAATCCGGCTTCGAATAGTTTGGCTAGTTCTTCTCCCATTGCCTGTCTTTTGGGTTCGGAAAATCGTCGAAGAGCCTGTTTGACTGGCTTGAACCCTTTTAGGATGTTTAGGCTATGCTCTGCCAGCCTGCGAGGGATTCCTGGCATATCTGAAGGATGCCAGGCGAAAATGTCCCAATTTTCCCGAAGGAATTCTCGCAGCACGGCGTCTACATCAGGGTTCAACTGTGCCCCGATGGAGGCCGTCTTTGTCGGGTCCGTTGGGTGGACCTGGAATTTTATAATTTCGTCCGCTGGTTTAAAGGAGGTGGACTTGGATCTCTTATCGAGTATCACATCGTCTCTGTGCACCGTAGCGCACAGCGCGCTGAGTTCCTCTGCCGCTAGGGCTTCGGATAGTGCCTCCAGGGCTAATGCGGCTGTTTTGTTTCCAGCGCGGAGTGCTATGTCCGGATCACTAACGAGAGTGATTATCCCACCGGGCCCAGGCATTTTGAGCTTCATGTACCCGTAATGGGGTACGGCTTGGAAAATCCTGAACGCCTCTCGTACTAATATAGCGTGGTATCCGTTGCTGAGCGGGGCCACTTGGAACGTGATTTCTTCGGACCTGTAATTGTCCGCTGAGCCGAACACCACATCGAGTGTGATTTTTCCGGTGCAGCGTGATTCCCGGCTAGGGATTATTCCTCTGAAGGTTGTGCTGCTTCGCTTAATGCGGCTCCAGTCTATTTCCATTTTTTGAAGAGTTTCCTCATAAATGAGGTTCAATCCGCTGCCGCCATCCATGAGTACCTTGGTAAGTCGAAAGCCGTCCACTATTGGACTGAGGACCAAAGCGGCTGGTGCTCAGGCTATTCGGAATTTAGGTTCGTCGCTGGCGTTAAAGGTGATGGCCGCGTCGCTCCAAGGATTTGTTGTTGCTACTTGGTAGACTTCGGCAAGGCTATGGATCGTTCGTTTCCGCATATTGTTTGATGCGAAAGTCTCGAAGACGGTTGATACCGTACCGGTATTGTTGGTGTGGTTTCGCGGGGCTAGAAGCTCCTCTGCACTTTTGGCCACCTGCCTTAATATCCAATATGCACGAAGGCTATGTGTTGGGGTGGCGCCCTTGGTACTGTGAATTGTACAGGGTTTGCTGAGCCACCCCTCCAGTATGGTTCTGTTCCCTTTAAGGGGCTTCTGTTTTTTGGTTCTTGTACTTGGTTCCTGAGTGTAATGCACCCTTTTGTTGCGGACTGGGGCTATGTTCGGGGCCGGATTATCCCAAAACCTATCTTCGGTTTTCCGGAAACTTTCTATGGCACAGTACTTTTGCACTATGGATGCCAAGTCAGCGAAACGCGTGATTTCACGATGGCTGACGGCGTTCAAGATTCCCCTGCCCGTGCAATTGTTGCAAAAGATCGAGATTGCGTTTTCCTCTCAGCAGTCCTTTATCCGGTCCATGACCAGGAGGAATTTGGCCCAGTAACGATGTACTGTTTTGGCTGGCTCTTGCCGGATTAGAGATAGATCGCATATATCTAGACGGGCGGGCCTAATTGAGCCCGGGACCCTGCCCATCTCGAGGCTCAAGGGCCGAGAAGTTTCCGAATTTGGAAGCTTGGAAAGTGGAACATTGTCCAACGAGTCCGGTCTGATGCCTGACTTTATGTTCAGTGCTTGATCGGAATCCGCTACTCCGCGGGAATCCGGCATGGAGGGTTCGGTAGCCCGGACACGACTAGTTTTCAATATGGGAGAAGGATCGTCGCGATGTTCCTCTACCACCGTGACGTGGTGGGTAACCTGGGGAGAGTTAATCTCTCTCAGATCGGTTTTAAGCCCGATCCGATTGTGGTCTGTAGCGACTCCCAGGGCGGCGATCCGATCCAAGAGTTCGTTTACAGACGAGAGCTCTGCTTGATCTAACTGCTCGGCGAATTCCGAGTTGATGTGAAGATTGCTCTCGATGACACGAGAGGTCATCGTTGAAGCGGTGGCCGGACAGGAAGTCATAAGAAAACCTCCTAGCCGGATAGTTTGGCCGGCGGCCAAGGCTCCATCGGCGAAGATGCCGTCCTTGAAGACAGGAATAGGCATCCTTCCTATCGGTGACGGCACAGTGGAATTCTCAATGAAAGCACCAATGTCGGTGTCAAAACTGGCGGATCTCAGGTAGGGGGTCCCGAACTGTGCGTCTAGGCGGATGGTAACCGGAGACAAGGGACACGACGTTTTACCCAGGTTCGGGCCCTCTTGATGGAGGTAAAACCCTACGTCATGCTTGATTGATATTGATATTGTGGGTGTTTACAAGAGTGGATCTACCACGAGATCAAGGAGGCCAAACCCTAGAAGCTAGCCTATGGTATGATTGTAATGGTTGTTCTTCTACGGACTAGAGCCATCCGGTTTATATAGACACCGGAGAGGGCTAGGGTTACATAGAGTCGGATACAATAGTAGGAGATCTACGTATCCGTATCGCCAAGCTTGCCTTCCACGCCAAGGAAAGTCCCATGCGGACACGGGACGAAGTCTTCAATCTTGTATCTTCATAGTCTTGGAGTCCGGTCGATGATGATGATAGTCCGGCCGATGATGGTAGTCCGGCTATCCGGGCGCTAATCCGGGACTCCCTCAGTAGTCAATAAACGAGAAAATTGCACAACGAGCGGCTGACACCAGGGACCCAACAGCTTGCCCAGTTATTTTTGTTTTGGGTTAATTTGATAAATGCCACTCCAAATCTGGTGTATCCGAGAAATGCAACTGCAATTTCCAGACTTTGAAAAATGCCATTTCATGCCATTTCTAGTGGCATTTTTCGAAGTCTGGAGTGGCGTTTTTCAAAGTTTGCAAACTGCAGTGGCGTTTTTCAAAGTTTGCAAAAATTGGAGTGGCATTTTTCAAAGTTTGGAAATTGCAGTGGCATTTTTATGAATAGCCATAATTGGAGTGGCATTTATCTAATTTGTTTTTGAGATGGAAGCAGGGTGTCAACTGGGCTGTGCAGGACACTCTCGCCTGTCTAGACAACCTTTTCTTTTATATTTACCACAGACCAGCCCAGTAGTTTTTTTTCTTTCTGAAAATGGCTAGCCTGGTTTTTTTTTATTTGTCAAGTAAGTCGCTTTATCAAGCCCGTTGGGCTACAAATCTTTCAAGACGAGGAGAGCTTCATTCGGCTGGCCGAGAAAATGGCCTACCAGTAATGAGAAATGGGTTGTACGTTTTTAAAACACATCAAACCGACAATTAGTTTCAAATATCTTTTTTTCTTTTTGAGATTTTAAATTCTGTTGATTTTTATGCGTGGACAATTTATTGGATTTTATATTGATATACATTTATTTTTAAAATTAGTTTGAATGTGACTCGAAATTTCAGGATTAAAAACAGTTCAGACCGCACCGACATATGCAAAATTTCATATAACTTTTTTAACCGTGGCCACAATATGGGCTGTAATGCTAACAAAAAGAATATGGGCTCGAAAAAAACCCATAAGAATTAGCAAATGGGCTGTAAATTATTTGAAATAATGGTAGATGGGTTGTATGTTGTTTTCCACAGATTTGAGGCTTTCCACAGATGGTCTATATACTGTTGGATGTCCATCCAACGGCCGTCGTGCTTCTTCAATCTATGTTCTTCCTGCTCCAGCCGCTCAAACAAGAACCGGCGGGACTGCCTGCTCCCTCCTCCCCATGGCCAGCTATGTTGCCATGTAGGCCTCACCGCCCCACCGTACTCCCATCGCTGGCCTAGCCATCCATCTACTCACCCATAGTCCCACACCTGTTGTTATTCTCCGGCGATGGCCGACGAACCAGTAAACCCTGGTACAGTTGTACTCCCCTCCGCGTGGGAAACAACTGCCGAGTCTTCCCTGCTTCCATGTCGTTCCCTTCCTAGGCCTCGCCGTCGTCCACCGCCCTGGTGCTCTCGGCGTGGCGTGGTCAACGTGGTCAACGACCGACATGCATCTAAAGTGGACTGTACGTGGAGAGGCTGACAGCTGGATACATGGTCGCACGCAAGGAAATGCCTCCTTATTACGCGCAAAATAATGATTCCTCCACCTAAAATCTGGGACCCATCGAAAGGGCCTTTGTATTTCGCGAAAAAAACGTTACCGCCGCAGACAGCTCGGACCCACCAGCTATATCTTCGCATGCAAGGAAGTGCCTCTTTATTACGCACAAAAAATGAATACTCCCCCTGCTAGCTGGGACCCAGTATAGTGGGCCTACTAAGTTGACGGGGACAAAGGGCTTTATCAACTTAGTCAATATGCACGATTCTAGCTTGACTGACCGTACGATGTCCATCCAACGGCCATAGTGCTTCTTCAACCTCTGGTCTTCTTGCTCCAGCCGCCCAAAGTAGCGCCGGTCGTGCTGCCTGCTCCTGCCTCCCATGGCCGGCTGTGCTGCCGCGGAGGCCTCACCGCCCCCATACTACTCCCACCGCTGGCCAGGCCATCCCTCCACTCCACTCACCCACACCCCATGTTATTCTGCAGCGACGGCAGCGCAGCCGAACCAGTGAATCCTTGTACTCCTCTCCGCATGGGCATCCACTGCCGCGTCTTCCCCGGCTCCGCGCGTCCCCTTCCTAGGCCTCACCGTCATCCACCGCCGTCGTGCTCTTGGCACGGCATGGTCAATGTGGTCAACGACCGAATTCCATCGGAAGAATACTGTACGTGGAGAGGCTGACAGCTGGTTCCACGGCAGCCGCAAGGAAGTGCCTCCTTATTATGCGGAAAATAATTATTCCTCCACCTGACAGCAGGGACCCACCGGACGGGCCACCAGTATTTCACGAAAAAAACATTTGCCCCTGACTACTGTGACCCACCTGACGGGCCACCGTATTTCGTGAAAAAAATGTTCCCCCTGCTGTCAGCTCGGACCCATGGAAGTGCCTCCTTATTACACAAAAAAAATGAATACCCCATGCTATCTGGGACCCACCTTGGTGGGAGGCTGACTTGTGGGCCTACTAAGTTGACGGGGACGGAGGGCTTTGTCAACTTAGTCAATATAAACGATTCTAGCTCCAGTGACCGTACGATGTCCATCCAACGGCCTAGTGCTTCTTCAACCTCTGGTCTTCTTGCTCCAGCCTCCCAAAGCAGCGCCGGTCGTGCCACATGCTCCTGCCTCCCATGGCCGGATGTGTTGCCGTGGAGGCCTCACCGCCCCCTACTATTCCCACCGCTGGCCAGGCCCTATGGCGACGGCAGCCTCACACCGCAGCCAAACCAGTGAACCCTCGTACTCCTCTCCGCGCGGGCTTCCACTGTCACGTCTTCCCTGGCTCCCCATCGTCCCCTTCCTAGGCCTCACCGTCGTCCACCGCCCTGGTGCTCTCGGCATGGCGTGGTGAACATGGTCAAGGAACAACTTCCATCGGACATGGACCCTACGTGGAGAGGCTGATAGCTGGGTCCACAGCCGCAGCAAGGAAGTGCCTCCTTATTACGCGGAAAATAATTATTCCTCCACCTAACAGCGGGGACCCAACGGACGGGCCACTGCATTTCGTGAAAAAAACGTTTCCCCTTGACTGCTGGGACCCACCAGCTACATCTTCGCACGCAAGGAAGTGCGTCCGGGCAAAAAAACGATTCGTCCCCCTGATTGCTGGGACCCACCAGCTACATCTTCGCACGCAAGGAAGTGCCTGACAGTCGGGACCCACCTGGTCGAAGCGTACGTAGCGTTGTCATTCTGGTCGCGAACGTGTATGTACATATATACTGCTCGATGTAGAGGCGCGCATGTGTCGTAGTAGAGGCGCGCACGTACCATGTACACATACTTACAGCGGCCAGGGTGCAAGAAAGAAAATACGGCCACGTACGTACATACGGGCAGGGTCTCGGACGCCTACTCGCGCATACGTACATGACTGGGTCGGAACAGAGAAATAGTGTTGTCGTCGTGTTCATGGGGAGCCAACCGGCTGGGTCGGAATGCATGGTCGTGTTCATCGGGAGGGCTTGGACGGAACAAGCAATGGAAACGAGGCCTGGCATACCGCAGTACAGAGGAAACGGACCTCCTACGTTCGGAACGGGGTCCTGTTGATCGGGAGGGGTGTGGCATACCGCAAAAGAGGAAACAGACCTCCTACGGTCGAAATGGGGGTCATGTTGATCGGGAGGGGTGTGGCGTATCGCAAAACGGAGGAAACTGACCTCCTACGGTCGAAACGGGGGTCCTGTTAATCGGGAAGGGTGTGGTGTACCACAAAACAGACGAAACGGACCTCCTACGGTCGAAAGGGGGGTCCTGTTGATCGGGAGGGGTGTGGTGTACCGCAAAATGGACGAAACGGACTTGTGTTGGAGCACTACGGTCGAAACGGGGGTCATGTTCATCGGGAGGGGTGTGGCATACCGCAAAACGGGACTCCACGGGATATTGTTCATCTCCACCGTCGACCTCCTCCAGCCTCCACGAGCTCCTGTTCATCCAGCCTCCACCACGCGCTACTCAACCGACTACTGTTCAACCACCCCTCCACGGGCACCCCTCCACCATCTACTGTTCATCCAGCCCTCCTCACCACGGGGTCCTATTCAACCACCCCTCCATGGGTACCCCTCCATCGTCTACTGTTCATCCAGCCCTCCTAACCACGGGGTCCTGTTCATCCAGAGGCAACGCCACCGCTCACTGTTCATCCAGCCCTCCAAACCAAGGAATCGCTAGATCGGGTTCAGTTAACAGCCATCGATCGATCGCTCGGGTTCAGTAACACGTAGCCTACAGTGCAATCGCTCGGGTTCAGTTAGAGGCCAATGCCTCACTCAGGTTCAGTTAGACCCATTGCCTCACACACACGGGTATGTGTACGAGAGAAACGTGCATCGCTCGGCCCCCGACCTCCCACCGTAACCGGGAACTCCCTGAAATTTTCCTCGCCCTCGCTTCTACCACGGTTTTTTCCGTCATGGACGGCCCAAAGAATGTCATGCAGCTGCATCTCCGTCCCACCCAGGATGAAAAGCCCATTTTCTGTCATGATTTTTTGCCATAGAAGTAGGAGCCCACCGCATCTATATTGATACCGGGTTTTGTCACAATTATCATCATAGAAGTGTCATATGTATGACAGAAAAAAATTTCGTTCGGCTCAAAATGTCACGGATTTGTCTTTTTTGTAGTGTGGTTAAACGGGACAAAGGAAACAGGAGTTTATACTGGTTCGGCCCCTTGCGGTGAAACTAAAGGCCTAATACAGTTTGAGGTGGTATTGCTTATGTCTCGATTACCAGGGAGCGAATCCGCTTGACCTAGTTCTCGATCTCTTGTTTCTTGTCTTGAACTGCCGCCGGGTCGTCCCTTTATATACAAAGGTCGACGCCCAGGAACTTATAGAGTCTCGGCCAGCTCATAAACAGTGTCCGGCTTGATGACTATCTATTCTTGCCTTACAATACAAGTCATACATATATGGTGGTTTATCTCTACGGGCCTTAAGCCACCTTTGGGCCTTGGGCCCTTTAACTAAATTATCATCTTCAGAACGTCTTCGTGGGCTTCATGATGATGAATCGCCATATGTATAACCTGGTCCCTCCTGGGCGAGTCATACCTAATAGTTATATCCCCAACATTAGGCCCCAGATTGATTTGAACTGGTGCATGTCAATCTTCAACACTTAGAAAGAATCTTCTTTTCTTCATTTGTGCGAGGGTTGATAACCCGCCATGACGTCATATTCTAGATTTGTGATAACCCTCCATGACGTCACCTGCCATTAATTCATATTTTATCAAACATATCTCAATGGATCTTTATCTTAATAACCGTTCCGAAAATGGAGGCGCCTGGGCAGCTGGATAACCATGTTCTGGTCTCCTTGTTTTTCTCACCCTCTTATCGGCCCTTCCTTATAAATAGCCACGACTGGCCTCTTCTCATTCTCCCCCTTTTCCATCATCTTCTTCCTCTCGCGACCCTCTGCCGCTCGAGCTCCGCCAATGCCGTAGCGCACACCATCGTCTTCGTCCCTGGCCGCTGCATCACCCTGATCGAACCAGAGAACGGCGGCGCTCCTTTGTAGTCGACCTGCATCGGTAAGCACTTGCTCTTCTGTACCCCAAATCAGCATTAGGGTTCCAACTATTCGTTGTGTTCTTCATGGTTTCTTCATAGTTCCTCCACCGTAGCATCTTTTGAACAAAAAAAAGTATATAACTCATACGGTAGTTGTTTTGCTTTCACCTTCAATACCAGCGGATCCCCTTTATTTGGAAAGAGATCTCATTAGAGCTTATGAACTCCGTGTACTAGTTTTTTAGGTCATGAATTATTTCCTTTTTCTGAACTGTCGCTGATCCAAAATAACAGATGCAGTCTGTGAAACCTGTTTGTATGGTACTTAGCCAAAAAAACTGCGTGTTGATAGATCCACCTAGTCATGGCGGCTCATACCACCGGCTTTAATTGCAATGCTCAATAGATAACATCAAACTACTCATGGAGGCTTAGATAACCTAACATAATTAGTCATATAGCATTAGTCCCCTTTTGTAAGCCGCCATTCTGAATATGTGCTATAATATTTTTCCCTCCGGCTTAAATTTGAACAAGCAAATTTATTCTTTTTAGGCTTCCTTCTTCATAATGCTGCCCAAAACAACCACTTCATGTAATTGGGTTCGCTCCATTGTCACGGAGAGTACACTTGAAGATTTTGTGAAAACCGGCTATCTGCCCAAAAAAGATGTCATGTCTTACCGCCCCCCTAAACCGACGGAAGAGAAACCTCATCCCAAGGAAGGGGAAGTTATTTTCTTCACTGATCACATGAACCGGGGCTTTTCACCGCCCGGATCTAAGTTCTTTAGGGACATTCTAAGCTTTTTCGACCTCCACCCTCAATACATCAGTCCCAACTCCGTGTCCGACATATGCAATTTCCAAGTGTTCTGCGAAGTCTACCTTCAAGAGGAGCCCACTGTGGAATTATTCAAAGAGTATTTTTACTTGAACCGCCAAAATGAATACTCCAACGGACCTAGCTTGGAACATGGCAGGGTTTCAATCCAACGATGGAGAGATGCCATTTTTCCTTATGCGCAGCCGCCAAGTCATCCCAAGACTGGAACTAGACATGGTTCTACTGCCAAGATAATTCTCCGGCTGATGAGAACTCTCTGCCGGCTTTCACGCTCCGCGTCTCAAATTGAACCATCCTCTCCCCAACAAGTTGACAGCTGCCGAACACCAGAAGCTCACCCCTACTATTGCCAAAGTCAAGGCTCTGTTGGGTAATGGCTTAAATGGCATTGATTTGGTCTGATGTTGGCTTGCATGGCGGGTCATCCCCTTGAACCGCCGCTCTGGATTAATGTGTACCTACACGGGCCAGAGAAGGATCCACTATGTCATAGTTCTGAAGACTTAACTATCAGTGCTATCAATGAGATGACAAAATCTCTTCCGAATGAGAGCCTAGTAGACTGCAGTAAAGTGGGTTTGAGCCCTTTCTGCAAGTCTAACCCGGCACCAGCGGTAAGCCACCAACCTTAGTTAATCTTCCTTGCATCTTTATCACTTTATCTTAATTCACCTTCGATGACATTCACAGGCCGATGATGAATTTTGGAAGTGAGAATATGATCATGAGGCTGCAAAAACAGCCAGGAAGGCTAAGAAAGCCGCCAGGAAGGGTACCAAAAAGAGGGGGAAAAGCCCAGTGCTTCTGACTTGCTTCAACTGGACGACTCCTCCGAGTCAGAGGTAGCTCTTAACTCTCTTGGATCCTTTTTTATCCATCTTATTGACACTGATTATCATCAGGATGACACGGGAATGAGTCAGGGAGTGGAAGAAGAGGTAAATATTATTTCCTCCGACTCCGAGCCTTTGCCAAGACAAAGAATCCGAAGAGTAACCCGGAAAATAAGATTTTCACACTCCTTAGCTCATCTGGATCCTCACTTTATTTTTAAGAAACAGTAACATGAGAGCCGGTGGCAAACTCGGACAAGTAAGGATGCGGAACTCTCATCCGGCTTACCGAGTACGCCAAGGAAGCGTCAAAATGAGGTCACCCCTAACTTAAACTCTTTTTATCCTTCGGCGAGTCTTACTCATCAGCCACTCAATTCTTCTGCCTCAAATTATCAGGATACGTCTCATTCCTCTTCCGGCAACTCAATCCAATCCAACATGCCGACTTTCAAGACTGCTCCTGGATAATAGCATTAAACTTTATCATGTACTCATTCTAATCCTTTTATGTTTATACTGACTTCATGACTTATGTAGAAGCAAAGCCAAACGCAGCAAACAAGCAAAAAGGAACAAATCGTCCAAAGATCTTAAGGTTAATGAGCCGAAGCAACAGACCTTAGTGCCTGAAATCTCCATTCTTCAACCTTCTGAGCCAGTTCATGAAGACCCACCAGCAACTTCTGACCCCCCTATGGAGCGAGCCATTGATGAGCCTTTAAACCTTGAAGTCTCTAGTCCACCGAAGACAGCTAATGCTCATGATGACAACGTGGTGATCACTGCAACCGACTTTAGAGAACCGGGAAGGCCCACTGTGCTAGCTAAGCATTCTGCCAAGGAAGAACATCTCGAACGACATAAAGTCAGATTTGATGTTGCTGACTACTCCCAATTAAGTGTTAGTGAAGTTTTTTCTGGTTATCTTAGTCAAGTGCACAGTAGCCCCAAGCTTGAAGTAGATATGGTGAAGCAAATGCACCCGAAATTTGAGGTATGAACTCTTCCTTGATTGAGTCATGCCTATTATGCCAGCCCCCAAGTCTATTGTTTATGATGAATATGTTGTACTACTCTCTGGTAGAATCTTTTAAACTTCTGAAGCGTGAATGAGCTGGTCCTTTAAATTCTTGTGTAGAAGATAACACTTGTAGTTTTGAACAGCAATATGCATTAGTCCCCAAGTGCCAAGTATTGTTGCTTGCAAAGTGCTTGGGACTTATTTACATAAACCGCCACATAAATAAGCTTTCGGCAGACATTAGCCCTCAAGTGCCAAGTGTTGTTGCTTCCAAAAGACTTGGGACTTAATATTGTGTATTAACATTTATGATTTTGATCCGGTATATGCATAGACCACCACTGCTCAACTGCAATCAGAGCCGTCTGAATTGAAGAACCACCTAGAGATGTAGGAGACTGAGACCCGGAGGGCGAATTCAAAATTTGAATTCAGCGTGTCTGAAACAGAAAAGCTGAAAGCCGACTTTGAAACTAAGAAAAACGTCTGGGCTAAAGAAAAGATTGCCTTAACTCAACAAGCTGAGAAAGCAGAAACGGCTCTTGAAGAGGTGACAACAGAGTTGTCCAGTTTAAAACGCCGTGTGACTCAGATGGTCTCAGCTATCTTTGGTAAGCCGCCTTATAACTGTCAAAGTTGAATATCCCTTTGGATCATATGAGCTGCTTTTAACTCATTTGCGATTACTATGCAGGCCCCAGAAGCACCAATCTTAACCAAGACATGCTTGTGAAGTTGAATGCGGTTTACACGCTGGTGGAACAACTTTATACTAGGACGCAGCATGCCCTGGCCACAATTTCTCCATCAAATCGAGCACCAACACTTTTAGTTGACGTACTAAGAAAACTTTCTGTGCTGCCTCAGAGGGTTGGGGAGATGAAGAGATCATGTGCAAGAGCCGGAGCAGTAACTGCTTTAAGCCGGGCCAAAGCTTAGCTACCAGAGCTAGACCCGGCTGAGCTATCAACCGGGTGCCCAAGCTTAAAAGAAGACGGCACCCCTTTAGTAAGAAGGACTTTTCTGCCTGTGTGAAAGAAATCCATCCTTTGGCTAGCCTGATTGCAAGTGAAACCAATCTGTCCCAATATGAGTCAGCTCATGATTTGGAGAATCAAAAAATGCCAACACCATCTTATAAAGTGCAGGATATGATACCCCCAATTAAGCACACTTTCACTCCTGAAGTTAACCCGGAAGAGCTTATTGATGATGAAGCTGAATTTCAAGCTTTAAGTGGCATTGATTGGTCATCACCCTCCTTCCAGGAGATAGAACAGGACGACGAATCGGAGAATGATGATCTGGAAGCATCAGGCCAACAAGATCAAGAAGCTTGATTCGCTGGGTAGTTCATACTTGTGACCTTAAAAATAGTTGATCACGTGGACTCGGGGAGTCATGTAATAGGGTAGTAATAACTTTGCTCTGTCGTTCCATCGTGCATGTTTTTCATGCTCAATACTATTAAGTCGCCCTTTGATATTTATCCTCTTTACACTTATCATTTGTTTGACTTGTGCATAAGAAAATCCTTGAGTTACCCTGCACACAGAAATACATGACAAGAACCCTTGGCGGTTTACCGCACGGCGGGTTATATTATCACACATATAACCACTGATGTGTAAAAAAATAACCATGGACAAGGCTGGTATGAATCAGAACTTGAAACATAACTATAATAGCAATATCATACCTATGATTTTGAATTTATATTGCCGGCTTATGTGACATGTGCAGTAAGGGTGATAACCCAATCTTTAGAAGCCAAAACTTCCAAATGTTTTATGATTCTCATGTGCTGGCGACTTATCATCCAAGGTCAAGCCAAGTTAATTGAAACCACATATATGCTTCACACGTAAGTAAAAAGCATCAAGAGAAACCCAGAAAACTGTTTCAAAAGACTTAAATCAACAAAGAGAGAAAAACACGAGGCTTCTGATTCAAATATGATCAGTAAGCCGGACCAAAAGAGTTAATGGCTATGTTCTCTTTGGTGAATGACACCTATGTTTGAACAGGAAGCCGGACCAAAAGGGTTAATGGCTATGTTTTGTTTGGTGAATGACACCTATGTTTGAACAGGAAGCCCCCAAGTGGCTTTTGGCATTGTGTCGATCAAGTGGGTACCGACAGCTATGTTCTCTTTGGTGAATGACACCTATGTTTGAACAGGAAGCCCCCAAGTGACGTTGAGACATTTTTTGACGACTCTGATTCGAATACGATCAGAGTCGGACCAAAAGGGGTTAAGCTACGATTCAAATACAATCCAGACCCTAAATGATCAAGTTGTTTGAACAGCTATGATTTGAATACGATCAGGAAACTGTGCCAAAGGAGTTAAGCTAGATTTGAATACGATCAGCCCCCAGTGGTCTAAATATTTAACAACTCTGATTCGAATACGATCCTAGTCAGACCAAAAGGGGTTAAGCCATGATTCGAATATGATCCAACCCCCAAATGATCAAGAGGTTTGAACAGCTATGATTCAAATATGATCAGGAAGCTGTGCCAAAGGAGTTAAGCTAGATTCGAATACGATCAGCCCCCCATGGTCATTTATGATGACGAAGACACATGATCATTTAAAGATAAAACAACAGAGACTCTTCTTTATTATAATCATCATTATATATACATGATAAAAATATGTACATCATAAGAGTCGGTGGCTCATGTGTAGTAAGGCCGAAGATGAGAAATATTCCACGGCTGGCGGGTCTCCTCCTCCGACTTACGTGAGTCTTTGTGCTCTCGAACATCGATACGGTAGTATGACCCTTTGTTCAAGTTCTTGCTGGCCACAAAGGGCCCTTCCCAAGGTGGGGATAACTTGTGTGCATCAGTTTGATCCTAGATGACCGGAGCACCAAATCACCTTCTTGAAAGGTTCTGGACTTAACCCGGCGGCTGTGATAACGGCGCCGGTCCTGTTGGTAAATTGCCGAATGGGCTGCTGCCAGGTCACGCTTCTCATCTAACAGGTCTAGTGCATCCTGACGCGCTTGTTCATTATCAGCTTCAACGTAAGCCGCCACGCGGGGCGAGTCATGACGGATGTCACTAGGAAGAACCGCCTCTGCTCCATAAACCATGAAGAAGGCGTGTAACCCGTAGACCTGTTGGGGGTAGTATTGATACTCCATAGCACTGAAGTTAACTCCTCCACCCAACAACCAGGTGTTCGTTGCAAGGGAACCATAAGCCGGGGCTTGATGCCTTTCAAAATTGCTTGATTGGCTCTTTCAGCTTGACCATTGGACTGGGGGTGAGCTACTGATGAAACATCAAGTCGAATATGCTCACGTTGACAAAACTCCTCCATGGCAACCTTGGAAAGATTAGTGCCATTGTCAGTTATAATGCTGTGTGGAAAACCAAAGCAAAACATCACCTTTTTCAGGAATTGAACCGTTGTGGCTGCGTCACACTTACAATTTGCCTCTGCCTCGACCCACTTTGTAAATTTATCAACCGCCACCAAAAGATGGGTCTTCTTAACTTTGGATCTTTTGAAAGGCCTAACCATATCAAGCCCCCAGACTGCGAACGGCCAAGTAATTGGAATCATCCTCACAGTGTCACTCGAGCCGGCACATGAGCGTGTCGTTAGAATTTCTGACAACCGTCACATCTCATGACTAAATCCTCTGCATGAGCCATGAGCCAATAAAAGCCATGAAGAAAAGATTTTGCCACAAGGGACTTTGAACCGGCATGGTGACCACAATCTCCTTCATGAATCTTATGAAGAATTTCACGACCTTCCTCAGGAGAAATGCAACGCTGAAACGCCCAAGTGACACTGTGATGCTGTAACTCACTTTGGCAATTGTCATTGACTTATACTGCCGGGTTATCTGCCTGGCCAAAGTTTCATCTTTAGGCAACTCACCCCGGGTCATGTAAGCCAAATATGGAAGTGTCCATCTGGAATAGCGTGAAGAGCCGCCACCAACTGTGCCTCCGGGTCAGGAATAGCCAAATCTTCCTATGTGGGCAATTTGACAGAGGGGTTGTGCAGAACATCCAAGAAAGTGTTAGGTGGCACCGGCTTACGCTGAGATCCCAAACAGCTCAAAGCATCAGTTGGCTCATTCTTCATGTGATCAATGTGTTCCACCTGATAACCCTTGAAGTGCCCAGCAATAGCATCAACCCCACGGTGATAAGCCGCCATGAGCGGGTCTTTAGACTCCCATTTGCGTGAAACTTGCTGAGCTACCAAGTCTGAATCGCCAAAACACGTCACCCGGCTTAAGTTCATCTCCGTAGCCATCCGAAGACCATGGAGCAAGGCTTCATACTCAGCTGCATTATTAGTACAGGGAAACATCAAACTTAGAACTTAGCAAAACTTGTCACCTCAAGGGGAAGCTAAGACAACTCCAGCCCCCAAGCCTTCCAATTGCCTGGACCCATCAAAGTGAATCATACAATATGTGTTATCTCGCTTCTCTTCAGGCATTTGCAGCTCTGTCCAATCGTTGATGAAATCCACCAGTGCTTGATACTTGATGGCAGTGCGAGGTATGTACTTTAAACAATGAGGTCCAAGCTCAATAGCCCACTTGGCTACCTGCCATGTGGCTTCTCTGTTTTGAATGATATCTCCCAAAGGAGCAGAACTGACCACACTGATAGGATGACCCAGAAAATATTGCGTAAGCTTCCAGTTGGCCATGAACACCCCATAAACAAGCTTCTGCCAATATGGATACCTCTGCTTGGACTCAATGAACACCCCACTGATATAATAAACCGGTCGTTGAACCAGATATTCCTTGCCTACCTCCTTCCGTTCCACCACAACAGCCACGCTGATAGCCCAGGCATTAGCAGCCACATAGAGCAGCAAAGGCTCCTTGTCAACGGGAGCAGCCAGGACTGGCGGTTCAACAAGCTGCCTCTTCAAGTCTTCAAATGCGTCGTTCGCAGCATCACTCTAGACAAAGTCATTGGTTTTCTTCAACATCTGATACAGTGGTATGGCCTTCTCACCTAACCGGCTTATGAACCGGCTTAAAGCAGCAATACGACCCGCCAGACGCTGAACATCATTGATACACTTTGGTTTTGGCAAAGAGTTAATGGCCTTGATGTCGGGGAAACTGATCCACGAACACCTATGGGACCGGAGGACCGAGCCCCTTTTGGTTCGGCGGGGGGCAGAGATCGCACGAAGAGCAGATCGAGGCGAAGCACACGAGCAGTTTACCCAGCTTCGGAGCTCTCTGGAGAGATAATACTCCTACTGCTGCATGTCTGAGTGTATTGAGTTCTTGCTCGGGAGTGCTGAGTGCTACAGTACACACCAGCTACTAACGAGACCGAGCGTGAGTGTTTTTCTGGCTTCGAACCCCCCTCTACGTTGCGCATGGGCCTCCTTTTATATGCTCAAGGGGTCTCCGATAGGTGGCAACGTAGAGAAGGGTAAAAATGGAAAAGGAATTGCGGTTGGTACAACTACCTGTACAGTGTATCATACCTAACCCTGATGGCAGGGGACAAAGGCATTAAATGCCCGTCTACGTCGCCCAAACAGTGCAAAAAGGGACCGTCAGGGACGCCACCGCTTGCCACGATGGCAATCTTGTCAGCGCCGCTTGCCACTGCGCACCGCTGGCTGCACAGCCTCTTGCCACGCGCGCCTGGAAAGGTCCCAGGGCGACACGTTGGTGGATGTGCTGGAGCGCAGGTGCAGAGTGGTAGCTTGTCGCGGCAAGCGCCTTGCCGCGGTCATTGTCTTGTCGCGTCCGGAAGCTTGTCGCTCACCGGGCCTCGCTGGGACGCGTGGCACGTCGCGGCAAGTTCCTTGAGATGCCTTGGTTGGCCTTCCCGGCAAGCTCCTCTTGCCGGGGCCTTGTCTCCTTGGCTTGAGTACTTTGTTCTTATGCCTTGGTTGGCCTTCCCGGCAAGCTCCTCTTGCCGGGGCCTTGTGTCCTTGGCTTGAATACTTTGTTCTTGAATTGCTCCACAGGAACCACGGAGGACCTTGGCGGTCACCCGGCAAGCCTTGCCGCGGGTGGCTGCAACTGCCCGTGCACAAGTTCGGGATACTAGGGTACCCCTACTCTAGTACACCGACAGGAGCCCCCGGGCCTGGGCCACACACGGTGCCGAGCGCTGTTGGGCCAGGCCCAAAACAGGGCACGGGCACGCGCGGCCTGGGTTACGCCGTATCTTTCTCCGTATCCACCGCGCCCTCCCCGAACGGCACGCGTTGAATGCGGCATCGTGGGAGAGATCGTGGGTGGTTTCTTTATTCGGAAAGACGGAACGCCCGCCCCCTCCCTCTTTATAAGCAAGGGAAACAGGGGCAGTTCGCCCATCTCGCCGGTTGCTACTCCAATCTCAGAAATCTCCGCCGCTCCCCCCTTCTTCCCAAAGCTGAAAGAGAGCAGCGCTCCGCCCCCCATCGCCACCTGCATCACCAACGCCGTCGATCTCCCCCACCACCTCCGCCATGGCCCCGAAAGCCGACAAGGGGAAGGTCGTG
>NC_057798.1:625767909-625863714 GCF_018294505.1 Triticum aestivum | reverse complement strand
GCTGAGGGAGTAATACTACCTCTTCTGGTCGACGGAGACGCGAGCGCATCCGCGCATGAAGGTACTCCCGGCTGCCGCTTCGGAACTGGCTCCGAATGGATACCCTTTCTTCGCGCTGTTCTTCTACTGCGGGCTATGCCCGCCCTTCTCTGAATTTTTCTGCGATATCATGAACACCTACGAGTTCCGCCTCCTTGACTTCACCCCCAATGTTGTTCTGACCATGGCAGTTTTCGCACATCTTTGCGAAAACTTTGTCGGAGTCTATCCAAACGTAGCTCTTTTCTGCCACTTCTTTATGCCTTGAGTTGAGAGAGGGGAGCCCTTATCCGGCGGAATCGCCTGGATCTCGAGGACCGGAAAGAAGGAAGCTTATCTGGAGGGAGAGCTCCGCAGCAAGTGGTTGGAATGGAGAGCAGACTGGTGCTGGATTGTCGAGGAGAACCCGCAGCCATTTACCGCCCAGCGCCAAGCCCCAATAGTGTGGGGCAACGATTGGAGCAACGTGGCCCCGGAAGACGATAGGCTGAGGATTGCCGTCACCCGGATCCTACGCCTCAGGCTTGCCGGGCTCACCGTAGGCGCCGTTGGCGCAGATTTTCTTCGCCGCTGCATCGCCCCCCTGCAGGAGAGGAGGAGACCAGCGTGGGAGTTCCAGAATGCGGCGGATATCATGAGGCTGCGCCCGGGCCTCAACTTCAACTTCACTGTCTTGGAACTGGATGCGATGATCCTAGAGCTGTTCAAGCACGATCCTCAACATCCCGAAGCATTCATGTTGCCGAGGGGTGTCGTTCCACTGTGCAACAACTCCTCGCTTGACCGCATCCATGCAATGATGCCGCTGTGCGATTTGCATGGAATTGTCCCAACTTGGCAAGAGCCTGCAGATGACATCGTGCAAGAGTTCTTTGACGGCCTGGTAGAAGTGCCGGTCCGCCCCGATGAAAAAAAGAGCCTCACCCGCGACACCACCGATGCGGAGATGCAACGCATCGCCACTAGGCTGGAAGAGGCGGCGGCAGCAGCTGCCGCGGGCGAGTTTGGATTCACTGTGGAGGAGGCAGAGGCAGCAGAGGCGGCAAGCCTTGCTGAGCGAGAGGAGCTTGCCGGCGAGGAAGAGCTTGTCGGGCCTGAAGCTGAGTCGAGCGAGCCCGGCGAGGGAGAGCTTGTCGGGCTCGAACCTTCAGGCAGCTCGTCGCAAGCGGAGCCCCCAGCTCCACCAAGAAGGCGTCTCCGCAAGGCCGGGGACGTAGCGGAGCGGCAGACGAGTCAACCGCTGCCGTGCCGTGCGACACGCTCTACCGCGGCAAGCAGTGTTGCCGCGGGAGTGCCTCACGCCGCTGCGGCAACTGGAGCAGGGTCTTCCCGGCCCACCCCTACTGCTCCTGCCAAGCGGACAAGGGAACCTACTCCTCCGCCTCGTCGCACCGGAGCCGAGCCGGACTTCGATCTCTCCATGCTCAGCTCCGACGAGGAAGAAGAAGAGTAACATTCTTCGTTGTGCTTGTAGTTCTTCAATTTTGTTGCTTTGTCTTGTATCTGATTTGCTTCACTCTGAACGCATTCCTTTTCAGGACGCTGGCCCAGAGAGCGGCGAAGAGAGCCAAGGTCCCGGTGATTGTCATCGAGGACGAACCCACCGCGACAGCAGGGGGTGTGTCCGAAACCACCTTGCCGGACCCGGCAACCATTCCCCAAAGCAGCACCCAGCGCAGCCCCCAGCGTAAGTATATGGTTTACTTCCTACTGTTAGGCGCGCATGGGTGCTCTTTCTTTGCTGATATCTGACTGTTGGTTTGTGTAGTAGCAGAGCAGCTTCACCAGGAGTGCCCGGAAGCCACTCCCGAAATGCCTTCTGCTTCAACTACATCGCGAAGGGAGGATTCCCCGGCAAGGGATCGTTCTCCGGCAAGGGAGAATTCTCCGGCAAGGGACAGTTCTCCGGCAAGGGACGGCACCAGCGACCCCCAAGTGGTCGAGACCACGACTGCAGGTCCTAGTACAGGTAATCTTCTTGCTTGAAAACTTCCCTTGGGTTCTTCTTCTGATTTTCTTTTTAGATATTTGCTTGATTCTTCTCCTTTTTCCGTTCGTCAGATCCATCTGCCACGGAGCCGATGGAAACCGAGGTCACCGGCGAGGAGAATGCGCGCAGCAACACCGACGACGTTGTTGCCACCAAAGGAGAAGCCAGCGCTGATGATCTCGCCGGCGAAGAGGCCGCCAAAGCTGCCGCCGCAGAAGCTGGCGAGGGATCCGGCGATCGCACTAACGGCCCCGAGGCTGCAGGAGCACCAGGCGCTATGCCGACCGCCGATCCCTCCGCCGCTGCTGCAGCGCTAGGCTCCGAAGAGCCCCAGCCCGGCGCCTATTTGAAGGCCGGTGACGGCATCTTCATCAAGTTCCCCTGGGCGTCAAGCTCCAGGGCGCCAGTTGAAGGAGAGATGTTGGATGGAGAAGTGCTTGCCTCCGCTGGGCTGACGCTGGTTGACGCACCAAGCAGCAGCAGCGATGATCCTGAGGAGGAGCAGCTGCTGCGGAAGCTGTTGTCACTTTACCGCGCCCGACAAGCCAAGCTGGTATCCCGAGAAGTGCTTGTCGCGAAGGCGGGAGTGGATATCGAGAAGCGTGCGGAAGAGCTCCGGGGTTTCAGGCAGGAAACTCTTCGGGCCCTGGCAGAGGAGCGGGAGCAAGTCACCGAGGAGCGGAAAGCCTTCCTCCTCGAGAATGCTGAATTTGAAGAGCAACAGTGGCTTGCTGCCGAGAAGCTATCTGCGCGGGAAGGTGAGTTGGCGCAGCGCAAGGTCAACCTTGACAGCCACGAGGAGGAGCTTGCCGCGCGCGAGCAAACATTTGGCGGGGCTCTCAAGGAAGCAAAGGATGCTGCCGCAGCTGCCGAGGCCGCCAATAAGGAGCTGGAGACGAAGATGGCGCAGCTGGAGGCCGATCTCAAGGCGAGCGGCGAGGAGCTTGCTGCGCTCAAGCTTGAGCGCGAGAAGGAAGCCGCCGCTCATGGCGAGCTGCAAGGTCGTCTCGCTGAGAGGAGCAAAGAGCTTAGCGCCGCCAAGGACTCCAACGCAGATCTTGAGTTGAAGCCAGGCTACTTTGACTCAGATGCTGGACGGCGCCAGGGAGCGGGAGGTGGCCTTGTCGGAGAAGATCAAGGCCGACGAGGCGCTGCTGGCGAGTGCTGCTGCCTCCCAGAACACTTTTAGGGAGAATGTGGAGCACTGGATGGAGGGTCTCGTTGATGCTGCCGCAGCCATTGATAGGGAGCTGGCACAGCTGGGGATGGAAGATTTCGGGTACTCCTCCGATGAGCACCTCCAACCCAGCGCCAAGCTCAGCTTGTTCTTCAAAGGCGTGGCGACGGCCCTCCAGCGACTCCGGGAGAAGATCCCAAAGCAGCTGGCTGACGAGTCGCGCAAGATCTGCGCGGGAGCTCTCCAAAAGGTGCTGGTGAAGGTGGCCTTCCGCAACCCAGGCCTCAACCTCACCAACGTCCTGAGGACCCTGCCGCCGGATGCTGATCTGGAAGCGCTCAAGACCCTTGTCGCACCCATTGTGGACAAGGTGAGTGGGATCAAGAGGGTTGAGGGCGATCGCGTAGATTAGGCCGCCTGTTTTCTCTTTTTCTTGTCGCTACGGGTCATGTTATGAGAACAATCTGTTAGAGCTGCGACAATCTATCTTGTAATATGACTCTATTTTTGGTGGCAATTGCTATGTTATTTCCTTTACTTTATTCCTTCCTTTGTATGTTTTTGCCTTATGCTTTTAGGGAACTTGTCGTCGCAGGCACCTTAGCCGCGAGCGCTGAGTGCGGGACGTCAGCAGCCTGCTGGCGGTGCCGTTACCGACAAGAAACCTTGTTGCAACTAGTCGCAGCTCACTTAAGTTGTTGAGCGGACTCGAAAGAAAGTAACGGCGCAACTAGCCATGAGTTGGTTCCTCCGCCCACAGGTTTTCCATACAAAGCACGGTCGTTCGAGGAAGATAATTTAAAAATTAAAGCTGATTGCTCAAACTTTGGCAACTTAGCTTTTCTGTCGTTTGCTTTCCGGTAAGGCGACACTTCCTTGAACGACGCTTGGTCCACACCATTATCTTCTCCTTTCCCCCCGGCAAACTTGTGGGCGAGGGAACTTTCCTTCCTTTGAGAAAGAGAAAGAAGAGAAAATAATGATACGGAGCCTTACGGCCCATTATTGCTTACCGGGGGTAGGCGCTGAACAAAGTGTCAGATACATGCAAAAAGAAAAGTAGAAAGCATGAAATTGACAAGATGTGCGGGGCACATGAGCTTTACTTATGCACGGGGTCTGCGCTCGGCTTTTTACAAAGGATTACATGCAACATCGGCAAGACTTGTACAAAAGGTGGTTGCCGGAACAGGTTCCGGCAACCGCGCCCTACGGGTAAAACTTATGAAGATGCTCAATGTTCCAGGAGTTGCTCACCGGAATGCCATCTTCGGTCTCAAGGCGGACAGCGCCAGGCCTAGTGACTCGTTTCACCTGGTAAGGGCCTTCCCACTTCGGTGTCAACTTGTTGGAATTCTTGGCGGACTGAACGCGCCGAAGAACAAGGTCGCCTTCCTCGAAACTTCTGGCATTAACTTTGCGGCTATGGTAGCGGCGCAAAGCTTGCTGGTATCGAGCAGCTCGTACAGCAGCCTGAAGACAGTCCTCCTCAAGGAGCAGTGCGTCATCTTGTCGCAGCTGCTCTTGCACAAGCTCATCATAAGCGAGCACTCGAGGTGACCCGTATATGAGTTCCGTGGGGAGAACTGCCTCTGCTCCATAGACTAGAGCGAAAGGTGTCTGGCCAGTGGCTCGATTTGGCGTCGTCCTGACCGACCAAAGAACCACCGGCAGCTCCTCAATCCAGTTCTTTCCGCACTTACGCAGCCTGTCAAAAGTCCTGGTCTTGAGCCCGCGCAGCACTTTAGCATTTGCCCTCTCCGCTTGACCGTTGCTTCTCAGATGAGCAACAGAAGCGAAGCAGACCTTGGCGCCAAGATCTTGGACGTACTGCATGAAGGTGCGGCTCGTGAATTGTGTGCCATTGTCGGTGATGATCCTGTTAGGGATCCCGAAGCGGCAAACAATCGACCTGAAGAACTTGACTGCTGACTGTGCTGTCACCTTCCTCACTGCTTCCACTTCCGGCCACTTTGTGAACTTGTCGATTGCAACGTACAAGTACTCAAAGCCCCCGACAGCTCGGGGAAAGGGGCCGAGGATGTCGAGCCCCCAGACCGAAAATGGCCAGGATAAAGGGATCGTCTGGAGAGCTTGAGCTGGCTGGTGTATCTGCTTGGAATGGAACTGGCACGCTTCACACTTGGTTACTTGTGCAGTTGCATCCTGGAGGGCTGTCGGCCAAAAGAAACCTTGCCGGAACGCTTTGCCGGCAAGTGCTCTTGCGCCAATGTGGTGACCACATATGCGTCCATGTATCTCTGCCAACAGCTTTTGTCCGTCTTCCCGGTGAATACACTTCAATTTCACTCCGTTGAGTCTTCTTCTGTATAGTGTGTTGTCGACAATCTGGTACATACTTGACTGCCGGGCTACTCTTTCCGCTTCTTCTTGCTTTTCGGGAAGTTCTCCTGTCTGAAGGAAACGGACAATCTGCTGTGCCCATGCTGGAGCTTACGGCTCAACAACAAGGACTAAAGGCACATCTGCTGCTGTGGGAACATCCGCTTCTACGGCGAGAATCTGTGGCTCAGCCGGAGCTTGATGTTCCCCGGCAAGCTTGCCGGAGCAAAACTTGTCGGGAGCGTCTGCTTCAACGGAACAAACCCTAAGGCTTGCCGGAGCAGACTGCTCCTCAGCACCCTTGGCGTTGATCTTGGGGACCTTCTTGGCGGCGGCTTCGGGGAGCTCTGCCGGAAAATAGTCGCCAGAAATCAACTTCCTCTTCTTGCTCTATCCAGTTGACGGTGTTATAGACGGTTGAGTCAGCTTGAGCACAAAGATCCCTGGTTCCACAGGTAACTTAAGTGCGGCGCACTTTGATAGGCCATCGGCAATGTCGTTCTGAGCTCTTGGAACATGTTCCATCTGTAGGCCGTCAAAGTGCTCTTCTAGCTTTCTCACTTCATCAACGTAAGCTTCCATCAACGGACTCTGATAATTCTTGTTAACTTGGCGGACGACAAGCTGTGAGTCACCCCTGACAATGAGCTTCTTGATCCCAAGGTCTGCTGCGATCCTGAGACCGGCAAGCAAACCTTCATACTCTGCGGTAATGTTCATTGCTTGCTCCTTTGGAAAGTGCATTTGGACTACGTACTCGAGGTCCTCTCCGGTGGGTGCAACAAGTAGCACGCCCGCACCGGCGCCTTGCAGCGAAAAGGCACCATCAAAGTACATCAGCCACTCTTTGCTTGCTTCCTTGACGGGGATGCTCGTTTCTGGAACTTCTTCATCTTCCGTTGGCGTCCATTCTGCTATGAACTCCGCCAATGCTCTACTTTGGATAGTCGAAGTGCTCTCAAACTTGAGGCCAAAGCTTGACAGTTCCAGTGCCCACTCGACAATCCTGTCTGTTGCTTCTGGATTTTGCAGTATCCTCTTCAGCAGAAAACGAGTGACGACTGTGATCTCATGTGCTTGAAAGTAATGGCGCAGCTTTCTCGAGGCCATGAGAAGGCCGAAAAGAAATTTCTACACACCATAGTACCTTGACCTAGCCCCCTGCAGAAGGGAACTGACAAAGTAAACTGGGTGTTGCACCATTCTTTTCTGCATCTTCGCACGCGACTACGCAGATCCATCTTTGTCGGGACCAGAGCTTGCCGGTGAAGTCCTCTGCTTGTCGCTGGATGCATCTACCATGGTTGCTGGCTCATCACCCGCCTCCCTCTCCGCTACTAACGCAGCACTAACCACTTGATTGGTTGCCGCTATATATAGCAGCAACTTCTCTTGTGGCTTAGGTGCGACAAGTGTTGGAGTGGAGGATAAGTATCTCTTTAAGTCCTGTAGTGCAGCCTCTGCTTCCGGAGTCCATTTCATTGGACCTGCCTTTTTCAATATTTTGAAAAATGGCAGGGCGCGCTCAGCAGACCTAGAGATAAACCTGCTGAGAGCAGCTACGCAACCGGCAAGTCTTCGTACATCCTTGACGCGCTTTGGTGCTCCTATCTGCTCAATGGCCTTGATCTTGTCGGGATTGGCTTCAATTCCCCGCTGAGACACGAAGAACCCGAGAAGCTTGCCGGAGGGGACTCCAAACACACATTTCTCGGGGTTAAGCTTGAGGTTGATCTTGCGCAGATTTACAAAGGTTTCGTCTAAATCTTGAATCAGAGTCGCCTTGTCCTTGCTCTTGACCACTATGTCATCCATGTAGGCTTCCACATTTCTGTGCATTTGCGGCTCAAAAGCATCATGGACTACCCTTGCAAATGTTGAACCAACGTTCTTCAATCCGAAAGGCATCTGTACAAAACAGTATGTGCCACATGGGGTGATGAATGCGGTTTTCTCCTCATCCTCTTCTGCCATGAAGATCTGATGGTATCCTGAGTATGCATCAAGAAATGAAAGCAAATCACATCCGGCCGTGGAATCAACAATCTGGTCGATGCGCGGAAAGGGAAATGGGTCTTTGGGACAAGCTTTATTGACATCGGTAAAGTCGATACAAAGCCTCCATTTCCCGTTTGCCTTGTGCACGACTAGAGGGTTGGCCAAGCACGTAGGATGGAGCACTCCTCTGACAAGGCCTGCTGCTTCCAATTTCTTGATTTCTTTTGCGATGAATTCTTGGCGCTCCACTGCCTGCTTCCTAACTTTCTGCTTGACGGGCCGCGCATGAGGACAGACGGCAAGATGGTGCTCGATTACTTTCCTATGAACACCGGGGATGTCAGACGGTTGCCACGCAAACACATCGACGATCGCCCGCAGGAAAGCAACGAGCGCGCTTTCCTATTTAGGGTCGAGAGTGGCACTGATGGTGAAGGTACCACCAGTGCCATCCTCCTTGGCAGACACCTTCTTGGTCTCTGGTGGAGCTGCCATTGTCTTCTTACACTTGCCGGTGGAGCTCGATGGTGCGTCCTCGATGGTAGCGCAGCACTCCGAAGAGGTGCGCTTGCCGGAGTGGGCATCAGGACTCTTGCCGGACTTGGTCTTCTTCTTCGCCCCGGGAGCTTCAACGGCAAGTGACTTGCGATCTGTTGCGGCTGCTACTTCCCGGTAGATCTTATCGGCGCAGCTAAGAGCATCCTTCTTGTCGCCAGGGACATAGATGACACTTATCGGGCCTGGCATCTTCAGCATGTTGTATGCATAGTGAGAGGCTGCCATGAATTTGGCCAGTGCTGGACGGCCGAGTATCCCATTGTAAGGCAATGGAAAGTCAGCAATGTCAAAAGTGACCCTCTCAGTCCTGAAGTTCAACTCGCTGCCAAATGTCACCGGCAACGTGATCTTTCACTTCGGCTTGCTCCTTCCTGGATTGATTCCTTGGAATGTGTCGGTCTCTTCGAGCTCGCTATTAGGGATCTGGAGTTTCTAGAGTACCGCGGAGGAGATCAGGTTCAAGCCGGCCCCGCCGTCAACTAGCATCTTAGTGACCTTGAGGTTGCGGATAGTTGGTGAAACCAACATCGGCAAGCACCCGACCGCAGTTATGCGATCAGGGTGGTCCTCAATATCAAAGATGATAGGCATGCTGGACCATTTTAGAGGCTTGTGTGACTCGACGGGTGGTTCTGCCGCATTGACTTCCCGCATCCACTGCTTGAGCTGGCGGTGGGAAGTATGCAGAGAAGCACCGCCGTCAACGCATAGGACCTCTGTGGCTTTCTGGAACTCCTGCTCATCGGTCTCGTCATCATCCATATCTTCATCGTCGTCGTCATCTTCATCCTTGTCGCGGCCGCGAGGAGGTCTGTCTCCTTGCCGCTGCTTGGCCTTGCCGCGGCGTCCTCCTCGGCCAGGGCGTTTCTTGCCGGCTCCTCCAGCACCTTCATGGGCCTTCTCCTTGTCGCGTCGCTCGTATTCAGCCTTTTGCTACTCAACAAGCTGCTCGACCTTCTTGCAGCTCTGGAGGTCATGGCCCTTGGTGCGGTGGATCTTGCAGTACTACTTGTTGGTGTCGTCCTGCTTGTCGGCGACCGCCACAGCCTGGTAGTTGTTGCCGCCAGAGCTACCAGCTTTGGCTTTCTTGGCGCGACCTCCGTTGCCGGACTGCTCAACGACTAGCACATCTTTGCCTTTCTTCTTCCTGTTGTTCCGCCGCCGGTTTTTCTTTGCCGGGGCAGTCCCCTCACTATCTGATCCTGCTGCTTCTGTATTCTCTCCGGGGAGTTTCCTCCCCTCCTCAGCACGCGCACACTTGTCGGCCAGGGCATATAGCTCACTGACGTCTTTGATCTTGCACATCGCCATCTCCTCCCGCATCCTACGGTTTCGCACGTTCTGATGGAACATGGTGATTACCGCGACAGGGTGGACATCTGGGATGTTGTGCTATACGCGGCCGAATCTCTGAATGTACTTGCACAGGGGCTCTCCTTCCTTCTGGGCGAGCAGATGAAGGTCGCTTTCTTGGCCAGGAGGCTTGTGGCCGCCTGTAAAAGCGCCGACAAACTGATGGCATAGGTCTGCCCAGCAGGATATGGAGTTGTTCGGCAAGTGCATGAGCTAGGATCTGACATTGGGCTTGAGTACCAACGAGAAGTAGTTGGCAAGGATCTTGTCATCCCGCCCCCCAGCAGCTTGCACCGCGATGGTGTAGATGCTGAGGAACTCCGACGGATGCGACTTGCCGTCGTACTTCTCTGGCACGTCTGGCTTGAAATTCTTCGTGCTGGGCCACTGGACTTGCCGCAGCTCACGAGTGAACGCAGGGCAACCTACCGCGTATGGCAAGTCGCCTGGTTCCCCTGGCGCATGCATGTCGACAGAGGTCCCATCGCGCTGGTCTAATTGACGCGCGCTTCTCTTTGGCGCTCGATGCGAGTTCGAGCGTCTTCTTGCTGTCGTTCGTGAAGAACTTGGCGCTGATCGCGGTGAGCTCATGGATCTGATGATGCGGTGGAGTCGCTGTCGAGGTGGATCCGGCGAGTCGGCGATCTTGGCCTTTGGGGTGGAGAGTGCACGGTGGTTGCACCCCCACTGGTTTCGTCGCCATCGGCTCGTGCCCGGCAGTCCTGCCGCGGCAGCGATGTATTCGGCTGCCGCGGAGTGTCACCGTTGGCGAAGCCGATGAGACTCTGAATGGTGGCCCTCCATTCATCGATCTTGTCTACTGTTGGAGGGTAATCCAGGAGCAGTTGAGCTCGTGCCAAAGCTTCTGCTGGAGTGGTGGGCGGCAGTGGCGAATGGTGCAAGGAGCGGGATATGCTTGGACTTCTAACTATGTTAGAAGGAGCAGTATCCCGTCCAGGCGACCGTGTCTCGCTCGTGCCAGCATGTTGGCGTGCATGCTGGTCTCGAGCACCCCGAGATCCACCAGCTCGATCTTGGTCCAACAAACGTATGGCACTGCGAATACCATGACGCTGTCGGTCCTGTGCCTCCTGAGATGGGCGCGGTGCATGTACGGACGCCGAGGTCTGCGTAGCCTTGTCCTTGGACCTGGTAGCACCGTGAGCTCCCTCGTCGATGTCCGTTCTTCCGCCGGCGTCTACCCCACCACCTGTTTGCTCCGGTGGTGGTGGGATCGACGTGGACGGAACAGCTGCCGCCGAAGTCTTCTTCTTCGGTGGAATGTCGATGAAGAAAATGAAGATCTAGCTCGTGTGAACGCCGGATCAGGTTCACACAACCTCGACGCCCCCTACCTGGCGCGCCAAAGATGTCGGGGAAACTGATCCATGAATACCTATGGGACCGGCGGACCGAGCCCCTTTTTGTTCGGCGGGGGGCGGAGATCGCACGAAGAGCAGATCGAGGCGAAGCACACGAGCAGTTTACCCAGCTTTGGAGCTCTCCGGAGAGATAATACTCCTACTGCTGCATGTCTGAGTGTATTGAGTTCTTGCTCGGGAGCGCTGAGTGCTACAGTACACACCAGCTGCTAACGACACCGAGCGTGAGTGTTTTTCTCGCTTCGAACCCCCCTCTATGTTGCGCATGGGCCTCCTTTTATATGCTCAAGGGGTCTCCAACAGGTGGCAACATAGACAAGGGTAAAAATGGAAAAGGAATTGCGGTTGGTACAACTACCTGTACAGTGTATCATACCTAACCCTGACGGCAGGGGACAAAGGTATTAAATGCCCGTCTACGTCGCCCAAACAGTGCAAAAAGGGACCGTCAGGGACGCCACCGCCTGCCACGATGGCAATCTTGTCAGCGCCGCTTGCCACCGCGCACCGCTGGCTGCACAGCCTCTTGCCACGCGCGCCTGGAAAGGTCCCATGGCGACACGTTGGTGGATGTGCTGGAGCACAGGTGCAGAGTGGTAGCTTGTCATGGCAAGCGCCTTGCCGCGGTCGTTGTCTTGTCGCGTCCGGAAGCTTGTCGCTCACCGGGCCTCGCCGGGACGCGTGGCACGTCGCGACAAGTTCCTTGAGATGCCTTGGTTGGCCTTCCCGGCAAGCTCCTCTTGTCGGGGCCTTGTCTCCTTGGCTTGAATACTTTGTTCTTATGCCTTGGTTGGCCTTCTCGGCAAGCTCCTCTTGCCGGGGCCTTGTCTCCTTGGCTTGAATACTTTGTTCTTGAATGGCTCCACAGGAACCACGGAGGACCTTGGTGGTCACCCGGCAAGCCTTGCCTCGGGTGGCTGCAACTGCCCGTGCACAAGTTCGGGATACTAGGGTACCCCTACTCTAGTACACCGACACTTGATCTTGTCTGGGTTAGCCTCAATGCCTCTGTTAGAAACCAGAAATCCCAAAAGCTTGCCTGCTAGCACACTAAAGACACACTTGGCTGGGTTAAGCATCATATTGTAGACGTGGAGATTATCAAAGGTCTCCTTCAAATCATCTATCAAGGTTTCCTTCTCTCCGGATTTCACCACAATGTCATCCACATAAGCATGAACATTGCACCCAATCTGATTGTGAAGACAATTCTGCACACAATGCTGGTAAGTTGCCTGGGCACTCTTGAGCCCAAAAGGCATGGATACATAGCAGAAGGCTCAAAGGGAGTAATAAAAGTTGTCTTCTCCTGATCCTTAACTGCCATCTTGATATGATGATAACCAGACTAAGCAACCAAAAAACTCAAACACTCACAACCCACCATAGCATCAATGATTGGATCAATATGAGGGAGGGAAAAGGGATCAGCCGGACAAGCCTTGTTTAAGTCCGTGTAATCCACACACATACGCCAAGTGCCATTTTTCTTGAGCACCAGCACCGGGTTAGCCAACCACTCAGGATGAAACACCTCAACAATGAACCCAGCTGCCAAGAGTCGGGCCAATGCTACGTCTTGAGCTTGCATTGGTTTTCCTCAAAGAGGAGAGGGTGATGCAGCAATAGTAGCATAAGTATTTCCCTCAGTTTTTGAAAACCAAGGTATTAATCCAGTAGGAGGCTCCTCAACAAGTCCCACGAACCTACACAAACAAACAAAGAACTCGCAACCAACGCGTCAAAGGGGTTGTCAATCCCTTCATGGCCACTTGCGGAAGTGAGATCTGATAGAGATAGTATGCTAAGATAAGTATATTTTTGGTATTTTATAATATAGATGCAGAAAATGAAGATGCAAATAAAAGTAGATTGAAAGCAAATATGATAAGAGATAGACCCGGGGGCCATAGGTTTCACTAGAGGCTTCTCTCGACAGATAAAGTATTACGGTGGGTGAACAAATTACTGTCGAGCAATTGATAGAAAAGCGAATAATTATGACGTTATCTAGGCATGATCATGTATATAGGCATCACATCCATAACAAGTAGACCGACTCCTGCTTGTATCTACTACTATTACTCCACACATCGACCGCTATCTAGCATGCATCTAGAGTATTAAGTTCATAAAGAACGGAGTAACGCATTAAGCAAGATGACATGATATAGAGGGATAAACTCAAGCAATATGATATAAACCCCATCTTGTTATCCTCGATGGCAACAATACAATACGTGACTTGCAACCCTTTCTTTCACTGGGTAAGGACACCGCAAGATTGAACCCAAAGCTAAGCAGTTCTCTCATGGCAAGAAAGACCAATCTAGTAGGCCAAATAAAAATGATAATTTGAAGAGACTTGCAAAGATAACTCAATCATACATAAAAGAATTCAGAGAAGATTCAAATATTATTCATAGATAAACTTGATCATAAACCCACAATTCATCGGATCTCGACAAACACACCACAAAAAGAGATTACATCGAATAGATCTCCACAAGAGAGGGGGAGAACATTGTATTGAGATCCAAAAAGAGAGAAGAAGTCATCTAGCTAATAAATATGGACCCGTAGGTCTGTGGTAAACTACTCATAACTCATCGGCAAGGAAAGGATGTTGATGGAGAAGCCCTCCATGGTCGATTCCCCCTCCGGCACAGTGCCGACGAAGGCTCCAAGATGAGATCTCGCGGATACAAAAGGTTACGGTGGTGGAAATTGTGTTTCATCCTGCCCCTGGATGTTTTTTAGGTACATAGGCTTACATAGGAGGAAGAAGTACGTCGGTGGACGCAAGAGGGGCCCACGAGATAGGGGGCGCGCCTTATAGGGGGGGCTCCTGTCTTGTGGGAGCTTGAGGTTGATCTTGCACTCCAAGTCCTCTGGATCATGTTCGTTCCAAAAATCACGCTCCCGAAGGTTTCATTCCCTTTGGACTCTGTTTGATATTCCTTTTCTTCGAAATACTAAAATAGGCAAAAAGACAGCAATACGGGCTGGGCCTCCGGTTAGTAGGTTAGTCCCAAAAATGATATAAATATGTCAAATGAAGCCCATAAACATCCAAAAGGGGTAATATAATAGCATGGACCAATCAAAAATTATAGATATGTTGGAGACGTATCAAGCATCCCCAAGCTTAACTCATGCTCGTCCTCGAGCAGGTAAATGATAAAAAAGAATTTTTGATGTGGAATGCTACCTAGCATAATTCTCAATGTAATTTTCTTTATTGTGGCATGAATGTTCAGATCCAAATGATTCGAAATAAAAGTTCATATTGATAAAAGAAATAGTAACACTTCAAGCATACTAAACAAAGTAATCACGTCTTCTCAAAATAACATGGCAAAAGAAGGTTCATCCCTACAAAATCATATAGTTAGGCTATGCTTCATTTTCATCACACAAAGATGTTCCCAACTTCTATACCCCCAATGACAAGCCAAGCAATTGTTTCATTCTTAAATAATCTCAAACTTTTTCAACCTTCACGCAATACCTGAGCGGGAGCCATGGATATAACACTATGGGTGGAATAGAATACGATGATGGGGATTCTGTGGAGAAGACAAAAAAGAGAAAGTCTCACGTTGACGAGGATAATCAACGGGCTATGTAGATGACCATCAATTGATGTCAACATGAGGAGTAGGGATTGCCATGCAACGGATGCACTAGGGCTATAAATGAATGCTCAACAAAAGAAAACTAGTGGGTGTGCATCCAACTTGCTTGCTCATGAAGACCTAGGGCATTTGAGGAAGCCCATCATAGGAATATACAAGCCAAGTTCTATAATGAAAAATTCCCACTAGTATGAAAAAGATAACTGAGGGAGTCCCGGACTAGGGGGTGTCCGGATAGCCGAACTATCATCATCGGTCGAACTCCAAGTCTATGAAGATACAAGATTGAAGACTTCGTCCCGTGTCCGGATGGGACTTTCCTTGGCGTGGAAGGCAAGCTTGGCGATACGGATATGTAGATCTCCTTCCTTTGTAACCGGCTCTGTGTAACCCTAGCCCTCTCCGGTGTCTATATAAACCGGATGGCTTTAGTCCATAGGACGAACAACAATCATACCATAGGCTAGCTTCTAGGGTTTAGCCTCCTTGATCTCGTGGTAGATCTACTCTTGTAACCCACATCATCAATATTAATCAAGCAGGACGTAGGGTTTTACCTCCATCAAGAGGGCCCGAACCTGGGTAAAAACATCGTGTCCCTCGTCTCCTGATACCATCCGCCTAGACGCACAGTTCGGGACCCCTTGCCCGAGATCCGACGGTTTTGACACCGACATTGGTGCTTTCATTGAGAGTTCCTCTGTGCCGTCGCGATCAGGAAGGATGTCTTCTCCCGTCTTTAAAGACGGCACCGTCGTCAAGAGAGATTGGCCGCCGGCCAAACTGTCCGGCTAGGTGGTTTTCTTATGACCGCCTGTTCGGCCACCGCTCCGACGACGACCTCTCAGGTCATCAAAAGCGATCTTCATGTCAGCCCGGAATTCGCCGAGCAGTTAGATTCGATTGAGCTCTCCTCTGTAAACGAGCTCTTGGATCGCATCGCCGCCCTGGGAGTCGCTACAGACTACGATCAGATTGGGCTTAAACCCGATCTAAGAAAGATTAACTCTCCCAAGGCCACCCACCACGTTGTCGTGGTAGAGGAACAATGCGGCAACCCTTCTTCTACGTTGAAAACCAACTATGTCCGGATTCCCGATCCCTCCAAGCCGGATTCCCGCGAAGGGACGGACGCTAATCAAATACTGAACTTAGAGTCAGGCATCGGACTAGATTCGCTGGAAAGCATCCAGCAAGTCAAGCTTCCAAATCCGGAAACTTCTTGGCCTTTGAGCCTCAGATCGAGCGGGGTTCCGAACTTGATTCCACCCGCCCACCCAAACATAAGCGATCTATCTTGAATACGGCAAGAGCCCGATGAAACAGTACATCATTACTGGGCCAGATTCGTCCTGGTTATGAACAGGATAAAGGACTACTGCGAAGAAAGCGCGATTTCAATTTTCTGCAACAATTGCACGGACAAGGGAATCATGAACTCCATAAGTCGTCGCGAAGTTACACGCTTCATCGACCTAGCGACTATCGTACAAAAATACTGTGCGGTAGAGAGTGCCAGGAACACCGAAACTAGGTTTTGGGACAGTCCGGCCTTGACCACAACCCTAGTCCGAAGGAAAAGGGTGCGCCATACTCAAGCACCTGGGTCAAAAACCAAAAAGCAAAGACCCCCTAAAGGGCATGGAACCGTACTGGAGGGCTGGCTCAACGGACCCTGCAAAATCCACAGTACGGAGGGCGCCACTCCAACACACAGCCTTCGAGCATGTTGGATACCACGGCAGGTGGCCAAAAGTGGCGAAGGCTTTTTAGCCCCGGGCAAACAGCCCAGCAGTACCGATATGGTATTAACAGTCTTCAAGACTTTCGCATCAAATAACATGCAAAAACGAACAATCCGCGGCCTCGCCGAAGTCTACCAAGTAGCAACAGCAATTCCATGGAGTGACACGGCTATCACCTTCAACGCCAGCGACGAACCTAAATTCTCAACAGCTAGAGCACCAGCCGCATTGGTCCTCAGTCCGATAGTGGACGGCTTTTGCCTTACCAAGGTACTCATGAATGGCGGCAGCGGATTAAACCTCATCTACGAGGAAACCCTTCAAACAATAGATATTGACTGGAGACGCATCGAGCGAAGCAGCACAACCTTCAGAGGGATAATCCCTAGTCGAGAAGTACGCTGCACAGGAAAAATCACACTAGACATAGTGTTCGGCTCACCGGACAATTACAGGTCCGAGGAGGTCACGTTCCAAGTGGCCCCATTCGGCAGCGGATATCACGCTTTGTTAGGGCGAGAGGCATTCACAATCTTCCAAGCTATACCCCACTACGGGTACATGAAGCTCAAAATGCCCGGACACAATGGGATAATCACTGTTGCCAGTGATCCAGATACAGCACTCCGCGTTGAAAATAAGACAGCCGCACTGGCCCTAGAGGCATTGTCCGAAGCCCTAGCGGCAGAGGTACTAACTACGCTGCGCTCCATGGTGGATAGGGACGATGTGATACTCGATAAGAGGTCCAAGTCCACCTCTTTTAAACCAGTAGACGAAATAGTCAAATTTCAGGTCCATCCAACGGACCCCACAAAGACGGCCTCCACTGGGGCACAATTAAGTCCTGATGTCGAAGCCGCACTACGAGAATTCCTTCGGGAAAATTGGGACATTTTTGCCTGGCACCCTTCAGACATGCCAGGAATCCCACGCAGGCTGGCAAAGCACAGCCTAAACATCCTAAAAGGATTCAAGCCGGTCAAACAAGCTCTTCGGCGATTCTCCGAACCCAAAAGACAGGCAATGGGAGAAGAGCTAGCCAAACTCTTAGAAGCCGGATTCATCAGAGATATAAAACATCCGGACTGGCTAGCCAATCTAGTAATGGTACCAAAAAAGGACAAATCATTGCGCCTCTGTGTCGATTTTAAAGACCTTAACAAGGCCTGTCCAAAGGATCCTTTCCCCCTCCCTCGCATCGACCAAATCATCGATGCTACCGCAGGGAACGATTCATTGTGCTTCCTCGATGCATACTCCAGATACCATCAAATCAAGATGGCGGAGAAAGACCAGGCCGCAACGGCAGTCATTACTCCATATGGGCCATTCTGCTTCAACACAATGCCCTTCGGACTCAAAAACGCCGGCGCAACATATCAGCGCATGATTCAAACATGTCTGGCTACCCAGATAGGCAAAACAGTAGAGGCATACATAGACGATGTGGTCGTCAAGACCAAACACGTCGAAACTCTAGTAGAAGACTTGAGGGTGACATTCGACAACCTCCGAGCATATGACATTAAGCTCAATCCGGAAAAATGCGTCTTCGGCGTACCAGCCGGAAAGCTCTTGGGGTTCATCGTATCCGGTAGAGGAATTGAAGCAAACCCGGCCAAAATCTGAGCTCTGTCACAATTGGATATTACAAAAGACCTGAAGCAAATACAAAAACTAACTGGATGCGTAGCGGCCTTAAGTCGCTTCATCTCCCGTTTGGCAGAAAAGGCTCTGCCCCTCTACCTCCTCCTGCGGCGCACCGAACAATTCGAATGGACGGATGCTGCCACAGCCGAACTCTAAGAAATAAAGGCCATACTGGAAACAAATCCGGTCCGGGACGCGCCCAACCTGGGCGAACCTATGTTATTATATATCGCAGCAACACATCAAGTTGTCAGCGCGGTACTCGTCGTCGAGGGAGAAACAGAAGTGCACAGATTCCCTCTTCAAAAACCAGTGTACTACGTAGCCACTGTTCTAACTCCGTGCAAGTCCCGGTACCCACATTATCAAAAGATAGCATATGCGGTATTCATGGCATCCCGGAAGCTGCGACACTACTTTCAAGAGTGTTCCATAACGGTGGCCTCCGAAGTACCTCTCAACAATATTATAAAGAATCGTGACGCAACGGGCAGGATTGCAAAATGGGCTATTGAGATCTTACCATTTGACATAACCTATAAACCACGGCGAGCTATAAAGTCGCAGGTTCTGGCCGACTTTGTCGCTGAATGGACTGAAGCCGAACTCCCTAAAGAGTACGGCGCATACTCCAATTGGATCATGCATTTTGACGGATCCAAAATGTTGGCTGGCTTGGGGGCTGGCGTCGTCCTGACGTCCCCAACTGGAGATACAATCCAATACGTACTTCAAATAATGTACATGGACTCCAATAACGCAGCCGAATACGAGGCCCTTCTACATGGCCTCTGGATGGCAATCTCCATGGGCATTCAACGCCTAGAGGTGCGCGGGGATTCAAACCTCGCAATATCCCAAGTAAATGGAGACTTTGATGCCAAAGATCCAAAAATGGCAACTTACCGCAATGCCGTCCTAAAAATGTCAGCTCGATTTGAAGGACTCGAATTCCACCATGTAGCCCGGGATAATAACCAGGCAGCAGATGTGTTAGCATGCATCGGCGCGAAACGAGATGCCGTCCCTCCAAACATCTTCCTGGAATGGTTCTTCAAGCCATCCGTGTTATGGGAAGAGGAGTCCGGAAATAACAATCCGGAGCCAGCTGCATCACTGAACTCAGACCATTCTGACACAATCGGCGGCTCAGCCAACGAAATAACACCTTCAGCTCGCGAAATAATGGCAGTAATTGCCCCGTGGACAGAACCATTCCTAGCCTACTTAATTCGTCAGGAACTTCCCGAAGACCAAAATGAGGCCCGCTGCATAGTTCGGCGATCTAAAGCCTACAAGGTCCATGAGGGAGAACTTTATAAGAAAAGCACAACCGGAGTCCTTCAAAGGTGTATCTCCGAAGAGGAGGGGCGGGATCTCCTGGATGACATTCACGCCAGACTCGGCGGGCACCACGCGGCAGCCCGGGCACTCCTAGTCAAGGCCTTCCGTACAGGATTTTATTGGCCGGCAGCCCGGGCAGATGCTCAGGACTTAGTCCAACGATGCGTCAGTTGCCAGCTCTTTGCTAATCAGAGCCACATGCCAGCCACCTCCCTCAAAACTATACCCATTACCTGGCCGTTCGCGGTCTGGGGGCTTGACATGGTTGGACCCCTTAAAGGGGGAACCCACAAGCACAAATACTTATTGGTCATGGTGGACAAATTCACCAAATGGATTGAGGCCAAGCCGGTTAAAACGGCAGAATCCGGACCGGTGATAGACTTCCAATCCGGGGTGGTACACCGCTTTGGCGTCCCCCACAGCATCATCACTGATAACGGCACCAACTTCACTGCCGACGAGGTTAAACTCTGGTGCAAAAACATGGGCATCAAGCTCGATCACGCTTCAGTCTATCACCCCCAAACTAACGGTCAAGTCGAGCGAGCAAATGGTCTAATCATGAGCGGCATCAAACCCAGACTAGTGCGGTCCCTCAAGGAATCTAACATGCACTGGGTAGAGGAGCTCGACTCCGTACTCTGGGGGCTGCGGACCACGCCAAACCGAACTACTGGATTCACACCATTTTTCATGGTGTATGGCGCAGAGGCAGTTCTGCCTTGCGATATAATTCATGACTCACCTCGTGTGCGCATGTACGAAGAAAGAGAAGCCGAGTTGGATCGGCAGGACAGTTTGGATGCCTTAGAGGAGGAGCGGGACATGGCAAAGGCTCGTTCCGCATTCTATCAGCAGCAGGCTCAAAGATATCAAAGCAGAGAAGTACGAGCCAAAACTTACAATGTCAGCGAACTCGTTCTACGCCTGCCGGACAAGAAAAAGGACAAACTTAAGCCCAAGTGGGAAGGTCCCTTCATCATCGACCAAGTCCTGACCGGCGGAGCATACCGTCTATGTAAAGCATTTGACAACCGACTCGAGCCAAACCCATGGAACGCAGCCCGTCTCCGAAGATTCTACGCCTAAACACCAGACTCAGAGTTCGTCTCACTCCCCCGTCCACCTTTTTATATTTTTTACTGTCTCTTGTCCCCCTCCTTCTTCCCACTTTTTTTTCAATACCTTTTATAGGCTGATTTGCGCTTTGTTCGCACACACTTGATGTGCTCCTAGCACTCATTATACCTGGGGGCTTCTTTACCAGAAGCTTATTAATATGGGCTTCACGCCCAATACATGTGTCATACTTCCGCATGTACCTTTTATTCACCATTATATGCATCGATATGACTTAAGTTTTGGCCAAGATGGGTTGCCTGGCTCCTGTGCTTACCCCTACGTTCCCGATTGTTCGGCTAGGAGGTAAAGGGAGCACCTCTTCGATTGTTACTGCCGGGTCAACCGGATGTGTACCTCACACTGGGTGAAGCCGAAAGCTAGCGTTCTTAAGAGAATATTCGGTCGGTGACTTGAAAGATGATTTATTACTTACTTATTTATAAGCCCCCAGATGCTTTTTCTGCTATTTTCGCAGTCCGGCATTGCACCTTAGGGCATGCCTCCCAGGGAAAGGAACCCTTAACGGAACTATTCTCCCTGGAAGATGTTTCTTACTAACCATCTAATATAACATAACTAGTTGGGCACTTGTCTGATAAAGCAATTATGACCCCGATGCCTTGTCTCCATGCATGCCCCGGTTCTTTTATAACCGTAGGGGTATTCGGACACACTCCGGACTGTTGGGTCCCGAGGTTGAAGCGAAACAGTCTGCAAAGACAAACGATCTACAATCTGGCTAGAAGGCATCTTACATGTCATTTCAAATTACATCGTCAAACTAACTGATTGTACTCCTCCTCAATCCCATCTAACAGGCTGTCTAATTTACAGTCCTGTTGGAATATTTCGCGGCAAGTTCTACTTGGCCATACATCAAGCTCATAGGGATCTCCTTCCCATCAGGCCCCGCAGGTCCGACCTCGGCCATGTGGTTTGGGTCAGCCTTCGGGTAGCGCGTCTTCACCATGGCCCAGGCCTCCCTGGCGCCCTGACGGCAGGCCGATATCTTCCACAAACGGAGGCGTCGCCGTGCTCCCTGGAGCTTCTCAGCAAGCTCACCAAGGCCCTCGGGTAGGGATACGGATGGCCATAAAGTCTGAACGACGCCACTCATCGCCTGCCGAACACGTTCGAACAATTGCACCAGCTCGGGAAGTTGGTCACCTGTTGACCCAGGCATTTCCTCCGCAGGGCGACCTGTGAGCACACCTAAAGACATATTTCTGTCAAACGACTTCCTCGCCGAATTCTTCTTTTCAAAGGAATTTGCTCAAGCACTTACTATAAATGCTGCGACGAAGTCGCTGATTCTCCTTCAAGGAGCCAGACAGTTGGGCCCGAACTCCTTTCAGCTCTTCTCCTAACTGGGTGTGGGCATCTTGGAGCTTGTTTCTCTCCTGCTGCACCTTCATAAGCACCCTCTCGCCAGCCTTTAGCTGACGCAGTAGCTGTTGCTTGTCCGGATCTAGTCCGGCGCCCTCTGCAATATTATTGTCAGATTCACGCCGCACTTTGTTAATTATCTTTTCAAAGTACGTCTTACTAGCGGGGGTCTCTGTGGCTCCCCTTGTGGTGGCCAGTGCGGCCTCAAATTGGGCCTTGCACTCTTGGAGCTCATGGGACAGATGGGTATTCTTCTCCGTAAGATCCTGCATAAAAATTGATCCTTAAATCAGTTATTTTAACCATTTTAAGTCTCGGGGGCTACTGGCATATATAACTATTAAAATTACTTACACGTATGTCTTTCACATACTGCTCCGTGGCTCTGGTTAACCCATCTTGAGCGGCATGGAGGTGCGCGTTTCCCGCATCAAAGGCATTTAACACCTCCGAGGAGAAACATGCATCACGAAGAACTGTCCGGCGACACCTGTGATTCATGGTGCTCTCCACCTCAGACCGGGTGGCAGACAGCCTGTCGGCATCCTCCGTCGGAGGAGCGTCCGACTCATGCCTTGTATTCACCTCCCCTTCTGGGCCATGTGTTGGAGCATGGCTGGCGGAGGCTTGATTGGCAACCTCTCCGGACACTGTCCGGCGAGCGCTCTTTCTGGAAAACTTATGAGCATTAATATACCTCCTGGGAATCCTTCCCTTAAAAAATAGCGGTGCTCCGTACCGTTGCGGCGACGTTTCAGTTCGCGTCGCACTCCTCTTCCGCCTGCTGGGCCGGGCTGACCCTTGTTGGCCGGTCATCGCGGGCTCGACTTCCTGCCGTAAAGGCGCTTCCTGTCGAACACCATTGGTGCACGGTGGTCAGAACTAAGCATTAAAGAAGTAACGGCGCCAGGACTTCGGTCGTACTCACCGGGGAAGCCGGACACAAACCGGGGTAGTCAGCCATAATGGCGACTAAAGATATATTATGCTGAGCTGGTGGTACACCCCGTCGATCAATTCCACCGCTAAGTCCGGATCCTCTTCGGAGGCTGGATCAAGGGACCTTTCTGTGTCTTCGGGTTGTGGGGCTGGGCTTTTTATGCCCTCCACATCCCGACACAGTTCCTGTGTCAAAATCATACAATAAGACAATTCCCTTTAAAGGCACGGTTCAGATATGCATGCGACCGCTTACCCAGCTCCGAGGGTTGTTCATGGAAAATCCGTTTAGAGGATTCGTGCGGAGGAAGTCCTCCTTCTCCCCCTTGTAGAAGCCGGACAGGATCTTTACCAGATCGTCGGCCGAGCTAGGTCCCTTGCGGCCGTGACGGGTGACGTCGTCGTCTCCGTTGAAGTCCCACATGGGGTGGCCCCTATATTGGAGAGGCTGCACCCCACGCATAATGCATGTGGCCATGACTCTGATCATGGTTAGTCCGGAATGGGCTAGCAGCCGTATCCGGCCCATCAAGTAATGGACGCTACTATCATCTTCTCGTCGAGGGCTCCGTGGGCGCCAACTTAGGCGTTTCTTCAGGGGAGCGTTGCTGAACTCCGGAAGGCCGATCCGGACTGGATCCGGCAGCGAAACGTCCTACATATAAAACCACTGCGAAGGCCAATCTTCGGACGCCTTCTTTGGGGTCCCGGACAGGTATCCGGTCCCGGCGATGCGCCATATTCCGGCTCCGCCACTTGATATATCGACCCCTCGTGAGAGCGGGGTACGAGGCAAAACAGCCTCTTCCACAGCGCAAAATGGGGCTCAATGCCCAAGAACACCTCACACAGAGCTACGAAGCCCGCAATGTGCAAAATAGAGGCAGGTGTAAGGTGATGAAGCTGCAGTCCGTAGAACTCCAGGAGCCCCCGGAGAAATGGATGTATAGGAAATCCGAGTCCCCTTATTAAGTAGGAGACGAAGCACACCCGCTCTCCTTTGGAGGGATTGGGGGCGCTCTCCGCCTGCTTCCCACCTTTGTAGGTGGCCACTCCGGCTCGAACCGGAACCATGAAGGCCGGGGGAAGATATCCCTCTGCTTGGAGTGTCACTAACTCGCTATGCGGGACTGAGCATCTCCTCCAATCTCCTGGCTTAGGGCTGGGAGCGCGAGAAGAGGAGCCGCGTCGACTGCCCATGTTGGAATGGGTTTGGTGTTAGATGCGCCTCAATGAGTGCTTGCGGAAGGAGGATGATGTGATTTGGATCTGGATCCTCGCCTCTCTTATAGGCAGCTTATTTGCGCAGCTAGGGGATAAAACATAAAAATACCCTGGCTTTTCGCATTCGTGTGACGCGTGGAAGAAGACCATTATTGGACGCGGAAGCCAAGGAGCGCAGCATTTATGAAGCAATCGGACACTATCCGGCAAACACATGGAGCATGAAGAACAACCCGCCTTGCAAACGCCGAAGACAACATACGCGCCGGATTCATCGTTATTGAAGCCTGCTTCGGGGGCTACTAAGGGAGTCCCGGACTAGGGGGTGTCCGGATAGTCGAACTATCATCATCGGCCGGACTCCAAGACTATGAAGATACAAGATTGAAGACTTCGTCTCGTGTCCGGATGGGACTTTCCTTGGCGTGGAAGGCAAGCTTGGCGATACGGATATGTAGAGCTCCTACCTTTGTAACCGACTCTGTGTAACCCTAGCCCTCTCCGGTGCCTATATAAACCGGATGGCTTTAGTCCATAGGACGAACAACAATCATACCATAGGCTAGCTTCTAGGGTTTAGCCTCCTTGATCTCGTGGTAGATCTACTCTTGTAACCCACATCATCAATATTAATTAATCAGGACGTAGGGTTTTACCTCCATCAAGAGGGCCCGAACCTGGGTAAAAACATCGTGTCCCTCGTCTCCTGTTACCATGCGCCTAGACGCACAGTTCGGGACCCCCTACCCGAGATCCACCGGTTTTGACACCGACAATAACTTTTGAGACTCACTATATAAAAAACATGGTGCTACTTTGAAGCACAATATAGGAGACTCACTACATGAAGAACAAGGTGCTACTTTGAAGCACAAGTGAGGAAAAAGAGATAGTAGCATTGCCCTTTTATTTTTTTTATTTTTTTCTTTTTTTTCTTTTTTTTCTTTTTCTTTTTTTGGGCCTTTCTTGTTTTTTCTTTTGGCCTTTCTTTTTTTTTCTTTGGGCAATGCTCTAAAAATCATGATCATCACACTTCTATTGATTACAACATAGGAATTACAACTCGAAACTAGAACAAGATATGACCCTATATGAATGCCTCCGGCGGTGTAATGGGATGGGGCAATGAATCAAGAGTGACATGTATGAAAAATAATGCATGGTGGCTTTGCCACAAATACGATGTCAACTACATGATCATGCAATGGCAATATGACAAAAGTAATGTATGTCATGATGATAAACGGAACGGTGGAAAGTTGCATGGCAATATATCTCGGAATGGCTATGGAAATGCCATAATAGGTAGGTATGGTGGCTGTTTTGAGGAAGATATAATGAGGTTTATGTGTGATAGAGCGTATAGTATCACGGGGTTTGGTTGCACTGGCAAAGTTTTCACCAACTCTCAAGGTGAGAAAGGGCAATGCACGGTACCGAAGAGGCTAGCAATGGTGGAAAGGTAAAAGTGCGTATAATCCATGGACTCAACATTAGTCAAAAGAACACATATACTTATTGCAAAAATTTAGAAGTCATCAAAAACCAAGTACTACGCGCATGCTACTAGGGGGGATAGATTGGTAGGAAAAGACCATTGTTCGTCCCCGACCGCCACTCATAAGGATGCACAAGCCAGGTACACTTCATGTTTCAAATTTGTTATATAACTTTAACCATACGTGCATGCTACGGGACTTGCTAACTTCAACACAAGAATTGTTTAAATTCAGAATCACCCAACTAGCATGACTTTAATATCACTACCTCCATATCTCAAAACAATTATCAAGTATCAAATTGATCATAGCATCCAATTCACTTCCTATTATAGTTTTTATTATACCCAACTTGGATGCTCACCATTCTAGGACCAAATTATAACCATAGCAAATACCATGTTGTTCTAAAAGACTCTCAAAATAATATAAGTGAATCATGAGAGGCTAGCAATTTCTATGAAATCAAGTCACCACCATGCTCTAAAAGATATAAGTGAAGCAGTAGAGCAAAAACTATCAAGCTCAAAAGATATAAGTGAAGCACATAGAGTATTCTAGCAAATTATACACAAATAGGCTTCTCTAAAAAGGTGTGTACAGCAAGGATGATTGTGGTAAACTAAAAATCAAAGACTAATATAATACACGATGCTCCAAGCAAAACACATATCATGTGGTGAATAAAAATATAGCTCCAAGTAAAGTCACCAATGAACAAAGACGAAAGAGGGGATGCCTTCCCGGGGCATCCCCAAGCTTAGGCTTTTGGCTATCCTTGAATATCTTAGGGTGCCTTGGGCATCCCCAAGCTTAAGCTCTTGCCACCCTTTATTCCATAGTCCATAAAAGCTTTACCCAAAACTTGAAAACTTCACAACACAAAACTCAACAGGAAATCTTATAAGCTCCGTTAGTGAAAGAAAACAAAACCACCACATAAGGTACTGTAATGAACTCATTCTTTATTTATTTTGGTGTTAAACCTACTGTATTCCAACTTCTCTATGGTTTATAAACTATTTTACTAGCCATAGATGCATCAAAATAAGCAAACAACACACGAAAAACAGAATCTGTCAAAAACAGAACAGTCTGTAGCAATCTGTAACTAACGCAAACTTCTGGAACTCTAAAACTCCTACCAAAATAGGACGTACTGGAAAATTTGTTTATTGATCAGAAGCAAAAATAATCAATGCAAAAGCACGTTTCCGTGATTTATTGATTTTTTTTCTCGTGAGCGCAAAGTTTCTGTTTTTCAGCAGAATCAAATCAACTATCATCATAGTTTATCCTATAGGTTCTACTTGGCACAAACACTAAATAAAACATAAAAACACATCTAAACAGAAAGTATATGCAAAGTTTATTATTAAACAGGAACAAAACCAAAAAACACAAAGAAAATTGGGTTGCCTCCCAACTAGCACTATCGTTTAACGCCCCTAGCTAGGCATAAAAGCAAGGATAGATCTAAGTAGTGCCATCTTTGGCAGTTGATTCATAAGTAGAGCAATTATGATATTTAGGGGTTTCTCCCTTTTTAGTGATGATAAAACCTTTAGGAAAAAATTCAAGAACTTCGTTTGTAGCAAAAGTTTTCTAAACGATAGAAAGACAATTCGGATGAACACTCATGGATTTGATATCCGCATCTCCCTTACTAGAAGATTCACCCTTACTTTTAGGAACATAAATAAACTTGGCAGTTTTGGTAGGGGGGTTTGGAGTATTTTTCATAGTGGAAAACGCAGAACCTAAGTTAGTCATGATATCCTCAAGTTTACCAATTCTTGCAGAATCTAGATCTATTTTTTCATTAACTATATGTTCTTTTTCTTTAGGATTTCTCAAAGTAACCCCAACCCTAGATCCGTCTTGGGTAATTTGATTATGAATCTTTCTATCCAAGTTTTCAATTAACTCAACAGTGGCAATTTTATTTTCAATGATCTCAAGATGTTGCATAACATGTTCCAAAGTTAAAACTGTTCCATTAACCAAAAGAGGTGGTGGTCCAAACAAATCTAGCATAGCATTATAAGCTTCAAACGTGTGACTATTCAAGAAATCCCCTCCGGCAACGGTATCAAGAATGCATCTATTCCAAGGAGTAATGCCTAAATAAAAATTGAAAGAAGAACGGAAGTAGAAAGCTTCCTAGTGGGTTTATTTTGAGCATCGCAAATCCTATGCCAAGCATCTTTTAAATTTTCTCCACCCTTTGCTTAAAATTGAGAATTTCATGTTCGAGAGTAATAACAAGGATAGGAGAACTAGCCATAGAGACAAGGCAAACGAGCAAACACACGGGAAACAGAAAATGGCAAGAGAAAATAGAGAAGGAGGTTGGCAAAGAGAGGGCGAATAAAATGGCAAAGGTGAACTGCGGGAGAGGAAAACGAGAGGCAAATGGCAAATAATGTAAATGCGAGGGAGATGAGTTTTTGATGGGTACTTGGTATGTCTTGACTTGAACAAAGACCTCCCCGGCAACGGCGCCAGAAATCCTTCTTGCTACGTCTTGAGTGTGCGTTGGTTTTCCTCAAAGAGGAGAGGGTGATGCAGCAATAGTAGCGTAACTATTTCCCTCAGTTTTTGAGAACCAAGGTATCAATACAGTAGGAGGCTCCTCAACAAGTCCCACAAACCTACACAAACAAACAAAGAACTCGCAACCAACGCGACAAAGGGTTGTCAATCCCTTCACGGCCACTTGTGAAAGTGAGATCTGATAGAGATAGTATGATAAGATAAATATATTTTTGGTATTTTATACTATAGATGCAGAAAATAAAGATGCAAATAAAAGTAGATTGAAAGCAAATATGATAAGAGATAGACCCGGGGACCATAGGTTTCACTAGAGGCTTCTCCCGAGAGAATAAGTATTATGGTGGGTGAACAAATTATTGTCGAGCAATTGATAGAAAAGCGAATAATTATGACGTTATCTAGGCATGATCATGTATATAGGCATCACATCCATAAAAAGTAGACTGACTCCTGCCTGCATCTACTACTATTACTCCACACATCGACCGCTATCCAGCATGCATCTAGAGTATTAAGTTCATAAAGAACGGAGTAACGCATTAAGCAAGATGACATGATGTAGAGGGATAAACTCAAGCAATATGATATAAACCCCATCTTGTTATCCTTGATGGCAACAATACAATACGTGCCTTGCAACCCTTTCTGTCACTGGGTAAGGACACCGCAAGATTGAACCCAAAGCTAAGCACTTCTCCCATGGCAAGAAAGACCAATCTAGTAGGCCAAACCAAACTGATAATTCGAAGAGACTTGCAAAGATAACTCAATCATACATAAAAGAATTCAGAGAAGATTCAAATATTATTCATAGACAAACTTGATCATAAACCCACAATTCATCGGATCTCGGCAAACACACCACAAAAAGAGATTACATCGAATAGATCTCCACAACAGAGGGGGAGAACATTGTATTGAGATCCAAAAAGAGAGAAGAATCCATCAAGCTAATAATTATGGACCCGTAGGTCTGTGGTAAACTACTCACAACTCATCGGAGAGGGAAGGATGATGATGGAGAAGCCCTCCATGGTCGATTCCCCCACTGGCAGAGCGCCGACAAAGGCTCCAAGATGAGATCTCGTGGATACAGAAGGTTACGGTGGTGGAAATTGTGTTTCGTCCTGCCCCTGGATGTTTTCGGGTTATGTAGGCTTATATAGAAGAAAGAAGTACGTCGGTGGACGCCCGAGGGGCCCATGAGACAGGGGGCGCGCACTACAGGGGGGAGGCACCCTCATATCTCGTGGGAGCCTCGGCTGCTTCTTGACTTGCACTCCAAGTCCTCTGGATCACGTTCGTTCCAAAAATCACGCTCCCGAAGGTTTCATTCCATTTGGACTCCGTTTGATATTCCTTTTCTTCGAAATACTGAAATAGGCAAAAAAAACAGCAATACAGGCTGGGCCTCCGGTTAGTAGGTTAGTCCCAAAAATGATATAAATGTGTAAAATAAAGCCCATAAACATCCAAAAGGGGTAATATAATAGCATGGAACAATCAAAAATTATAGATACGTTGGAGATGTATCATCCACCTCTTCACCAATGGCCTTACGCGTCTCCTCGTTGAAGCGACGAAGGAATTGTTTGACCCGCTTAAATGTTGGATCAATATTGAGAGTGTGCTCAGCGAGTTCCCTCGGTACACCCAGCATGTCAGAACGTTTCCATGCAAAGATGTCCCGGTTCTCACGGATGAACTCGATGAGCGCGCTTTCCTATTTGGGATCCAAATTAGCACTGATACTGAACTGTTTGGATGAGTCGCCAGGAATAAAATCAACAATCTTGGTGTCATCGGCCGATTTAAACTTCATCACTGGGTCATGCTCCATAGTTGGCTTTTTCAAAGACGTCATATCAGCCGGGTCAACATTATCCTTGTAAAATTTCAACTCTTCCGCTGCACAGACCGACTCAGCATAAGCCGCGTCACCTTCTTCACACTCCAAGGCTATCTTCTGACTTCCATGTACTGTGATGGTCCCTTTGTAACCCAGCATGTTGAGCTGCAGATAAACATAACATGGACGCGCCATGAACTTGGCATAAGCTGGCCGTCCAAATAGAGCGTGGTACGGGCTTCTGATCTTGACCACTTCAAAAGTTAACTCCTCAGTCCTGGAGTCATGCTCATATCCAAAGGCTACTTCCAGTTCAATTTTTCCAACCGGGTATGCCGACTTACCGGGCACCAGTCCATGGAAGACAGTATTGGATGTCTTAAGATTTTTGTCAGTTAACCCCATGCGACGGAAAGTCTCATAATAAAGGATATTAATGCTGCTACCTCCATCCATGAGTACCTTAGTAAACTTATATCCACCTACTTGAGGCACCACCACCAAAGCCAAGTGACTCAGATTATCAACCCGGGGCGGGTGATCCTCCCGGCTCCACATAATGTGTTTCTCAGACCATTGCAAGTATTGGGGAACTACCCGCTCAACGGCATTCACATCCGTCTTGTGAAGCTTCTGGTCCTGCTTGCACAAACTTGTGGTGAAAACTTGATAATGCCCACTATTCAACTGGTTTGGATGACTTTGATACCCAGATTGCTGCTCTTGCTGACCCCCCCTGGCCAAATTTTTGATTGTAACCGCCCTGGCTACCTTGACTATATCCACCTTGATTATTTTGGTGGCCCTCGAAGCCGGAATTAGAACCGCCACCTCCATAACCCGGGCCTTGGGAACCGCCACCACCTGAGCCGTCGCCCGGCCCTTGATCGCTCTCAAATGCGTTGGAATTTTTGAAAGCCTTCATAATCATACAATCTTTCCAAAGGTGAGTGGCTGGCTTCCCCCACGAGCCATGCCTTGGACAGGGCTCATTTAGCAGCTGCTCAAGAGTAGGACCTGACCCACCGGTCCGAGGAGGCGGCCTCTAACGGTGTCATGGACCAGGGGGTACTCACCAGGTCATCTCCCGATCAGTTGGATTGGGCCGAGGACCCCCATGGCCGTTTACTCATGGACCAGTTCCTACAGTATAAGTGTACACAAGGAAGATTCCACAAGACTTGGTGATCAAGACGATGACTCCTCTCCACCGGCGTATTCGACTAGAACTCTTGTTATCCTAGGCCTCTGGTACATTATATAAGCCAAGGCCAGGCTAGTCGATAGATTATTATGACAATCATATGGGCAAGACTTCTAGGGTTTTAGCCATTAGGATCTCGAGGTAGATCAACTATTGTAATACTCATATTCATCAAGATCAATCAAGCAGGAAGTAGGGTATTACCTCCATAGAGAGGGCCCGAACCTGGGTAAACATCGTGTCCCCCGTCTCCTATTACCATCGACCTTAGACGCACAGTTCGGAACCCCATACCCGAGATCCGCTGGTTTTGACACCGACATTGGTGCTTTCATTGAGAGTTCCACTGTGTGATCGACAAAGGATCAATGCCTCAACTGTAGATCAACTACGACATCGGCTTCTTCATCACCGGCTCGACTGGTCACCTTGGCTTGACCGAGGACTGCGCCCTACCTCCGATCATCATGTTCGGATGAGGGCCTTCATCAACATCAACTCCGATCTCTATCCAGATCATGGAGGAATCATCCATGGAGCTCGGGGGCTCAACGTCAACATTGCCCTCGGGCGACCGTGCTATTTTTCTGGACAGCAAACTTGTATCCGCCGCCACTGCCTCCTTAAGTGTCGTTTTAACAATTGCTTTGGTGGAATTGTGCGGAATTGAGTCTACAACAATCATGGAAAATTTTGCCGAGTTTCAATGGAGGAATCTCTGGCAATCTACGATATACCGGAGCCCTATCAAATCTGGACGGGAATCTGGACGAGTTTAGGGCGTGGTCTCCAGAGCCCAGCTTTGAGGTCCTTTGGAAGATCCAACCGTTCATCTGCTTCGGAATTCCCATATCTACCACCCCTCACAATTTCAGCTCGATCCGACCGTCCAAACTCCAGGAACCTTCCGATTAGTGCATCACTTTTGGGATATGTTTTCTGCGCGACAACGAACCCGACCTGAATTCATCTTTTCATGAACGGGATTTCGGACATCCTTTTTGCGGGACGTTTTGTATGGGGTATTGTGTTTTGTTCCCAGACACATCCCGCTAATTTTAAAGGGATTTTTGCATTCGTGACCCTAGTTGGGTCACGCCCGACTGATTTCCCCTATTTTTTCAATAATTGCGGTTTTGCCTAGCTCACTTCACTCGCCTTGTGATTTTGCCCTTCCGGGGCGGTTCCGACCAATCACGGTTTGCCACGTGGCGACTGCTCATTGGTCGGAACCGCCCCGGAAGGACAAAAACACAACGCGAGTGAAGTGAGCTGGGCAAAATCGCAATTATTGGAAAACTAGGGGCAAATCAGTCGAGCGTGACCCAACAAGGGGCTCCATTACAATTGTTCCAATTTTAAAGTATTCCCCAATATGATATTCACCATCGCGCCAGTGTCAAACCCACCCGACAACGTTGCTCTACTGCTGCCGACCTGCGCTAGACACGTTGTCGCTTTGTTGAGCCGAGCTCAACTTCTTCGGATCATCATCTCGGCAAGCCGAACAAGAGTTTGGCATCGCGAAGGATAAATCGTCACCAACATCGCCGCCCCACGGATTACACAGAGCGGGCACACCGGTATTGCTGCACGGTCACTTCATCAAGCCAGCATTAACCAGGTCACAAGTTACGACCTGCATCGGCATGGCCAAACCGTTGCTTCATCGAGCCGATGTCCATCACGCCGAACTACTGTACCACCTCAGCTGACATGGCAGCTGCAACATCTCCTTACCGACCTGATCCGTCTCCTAGTCGGGACCGTGGGCTTCTCCATCCCTTCATCGACCTACTCCGGAGACTTCGGCATCGTCAACCGACCAACTGCGTCACGTTAGCTGGACTGGGGGCTTTGCCTCGGCAAGCCAACCTTTGCCAGCATCACCATCCTGCCGCTCCATCACTCACCAGGCAATGGGTGTGCAGATCAAGTCCCAATTTTTGGAGTAACCTTTTTCAGATTGCTACAATAAATAAACTAGGTGCTATTAATCTTAGTAATTTCTTTTGCTTGGGTTTATTTTTTCAAAAAATTATTACTCTGGTTTGTTCCATCATCTGTACATAGGTCTGTCAAATGATGGCCGCATTAACGATGGTTGTGTGATGGTTCGGTCTATTTCCCGTCCGTAGTTCGGCAAACGCCGCATCAGGAGCCTGGACCGCTCGGCAAATTCAGGCTTTGTCACGCCTTCACTGTGTCATGCCGACACCCTACGTCGACATTGGCTTCAGCCCCAGGCCACATCTCTTTAAATAAATTATTTTTCCATAAAGCAATCATGCAAGGATTATATATATATATATATATATATATATATTATTATTGTTGTTTTCTGGACCGCACTGTTTTATGTGTGCAGGTAATCGATTTTGACTGCGTTACATGGTCACTTCGGCATCACCAGCCGACCCACATTGGACTTCGGCCACCTCGGGCTCGGGGGCTAGGACCTCGGCCATGCTGATTACTGCAAATCTTGTCGGATCTGTCACAGATCAATGGACGTCATCAACACCAAGCACATTAACCAGCTAAGTCGCTTTCATGCTCAAAGACTTTCATTTTTAAATTTTGTTCGGTTCAACCAAGCATTATAATTTTTGGCAAAAAGTTGTTTGTGAAAAAATTCCTTGTTAAAACTTTGTTTGTAACACACAAATTCAAATACCCCGTTTATTTGGGGTCTTCCTTTATGAAGCCTTTCCTATTGTATATGATTATACTTGTATGGCTTCATTCCTTGTTCGTGTATTACGCCACAATATGCACCATATTGACTTAAGTGTTTCGAAAGCTGGGTTGCCTTGCTCCTGTGTTTACCCCTACATTCCCGATTGTTCGACTAGGGAGTAAAGGGAGCACCTCTGTGATTGTCGCGATCGGGTTATCCGAGCTCAGACGTCAGACTGGGCGAAGCCGAAAGCTAGCGCTCTTATTGTTTTCAATCATGGTCGGCTCACAACGGAACTCATGAGTACAAAAAATCTATTGCACAAGTCTCATAGTAACAATGAGCAACCGAAGAAAGGTATCGGCGGGGTTACTATTTTCTTCGAAGATGCTTCTTACACTTCATCAGTAATATAGCATAAGTTCCCTGAGCGCGCTTTGTCTGTTACAGCCTTATGGCCTGATTGCCTTGTTATCGGAAACACTATCGATATTCTCAACAGGTGGAGTACATAACACTTTTCGGCCCTTGACCTAAGAGGGAGAAGTCGACGGTCGGTTAAGACGCGTTTAAAGTTTGGGTCAACACAGATATGATATAAGTACTTTGGTACATACAATCATGATACATAAAATTCTTTTACCCAAGTCACTTGGGGGCTTTTAAAATTTATATGAGTTATTTTATAGTAAATGTGTTTCCTTCTTGGTCATTGCAAAGTCTTTTTCTACCGTCCTTTTTCGACTCGAGTGTATGGTCAATAGCCGGATAGCCTGTCTTCTCTCTAAAAGTTGCTCGAGTTTAGTTTGCTAAACTGCCCTCGGAGAAGTACTCCGCCTTTGGGATAAGGAGCTTGAAGACGTAGGCTGACCCACGTGAAGTCTTGAGATTGGATATGTCATGTTAAAGCATGATAGAAGCACAATTTTTTTCCAATTTTAGGATTGGCACCGAACACCTGATCTTGTTCAGACGTCAAGTTTTTACTGACATTTTTTTTGGTTTTCCAAGCTTATGGCACTTTAAAACTATTTGTGTGTTTCCAGCATAAGTCTTGTAGTGCAATGCTGGACACCTTTAGAGATTCGGCAAAAACATTCTCGGATATTGCTATATATGCATCGGTTTCAAATTGTGTCTTTGGTCAATAGTTGGGTTGCCCGGCTCCTGTGCTTGCCTCCTACGTTCCGCTTTGTTCGGCAAGGTGTGCAAAGGGAGAACCACTGCGATTGTGCTTCCAGCTCGCATGGTTAAGCACCTCAATGGAGAAAGCCGAAAACTGACTATCACAATAAGCATCAACCGGTCACCGATCTGATGACTATGTTAAATGATGGGTCGTTCATAACATTGGCCAAAGTGTTTATGGCTTGACATCGGCTGTCGCCGAACACTAACCGGGGGCTTGTAGCTAGCCTCCCCAGTTTAAAGCTCCTATGACTAAGTGAAAGTTATAAAGCCCGCATATCTGATTGCCTCGTTTCCGCTAACACAACCGCCTTCGGGCACCGAGACGTTGGCTAAGGGTTGTCTTGTTACTGCGGAAACACCCTGCATAGTATCTACAAAGGGGTAGAAGCCGACGATGGGCCACTTTCAACTGATAAATGGTCGCAACGGAGTCAAAATAAACATATCATCGGCATTTGTATTTAATATACAAGGGACGCCTTTCGTAATCATCGTTATAAAGCCATAAATATGCATCAATTTGACTTCAGATTTCTGCCAAGCTGGGTTGCCTGGCTCCTGTGCTTACCCCTACGTTCCTGATTGTTCGGCTACGCAGTAAAGGGAGCACCTCTGTGATTGTTACTACCGGTTCAGCCGAGTTAGTACCTCAGACTGGGTGAAGCCGAAAGCTAGCAATCTTAAAGAATCACATTGGTCGACAATGATGGAAGTGAAAATTTTGGTTCATTTATACCATAGAATTCGGGAACTTTCCCCAAACTAAATCCTCAATATTTTCCTCCCACATTGATCGAAGGTGAGGTTTCATTATCATGATAAGCATGACGACCCAACGAAAGGATCCGATAGCGGGACTATTTTCCTTGGAAGATGTTTCTTACATTAAGCAATATAACATATCTCTCCGCGTACCTTTGTTTATAAAACCGTATGGCCGGATTGCCTTGTTGTCCATAAATCTTTGCCCTTATAACGGCTTCATAAAGTAGGAAAACACTCCTCGGCTACTGGCCGAAGAGGTTGAAGCCGATGGTCGGTCAAAAAAGTTTTGTACAATACGGATTTGAGCATTAATGATGTAGAGTACTTGGATACATAGAATCATTACACATAATCTGTGATTTTACTATGGATATTGGTCCTTAATTCGGCCACCCGTGCCCACATTAAGGCTCGGGGGCTACTGGGCTTCGTGCTCATTATTTATAAATATTAAAGGGGCACATCGATCCTCTGATCTTGGTGTTGCCACCCGACCAGTGTCTCGAGGGCTACTGCTTTGCCTATCAATGCAGAAAATTCAAAGTGCTTAGTGTTCGGCTTGACTGAACTATAGGCAAACGCGTCTTTGGACAACAATAGGTACCATCTGGACCTATCTGGCATCAAGCTAATATATTGCTGCAACTTCTCAAGACCCTCTCTCAAGGGCCCGTTCGCCGATCACTATTATCTCTAATATATTACACTGCATTTCTATTCCTACGTATGCTGCCGAGCTAGGAGTTGATCCTCAGGACGATTTCGCGCATCGACCTGAGTCTCAGGGGCTACTAGGAATAGCGTTTTCATGTTTTCCTTCAGGTGCATCTCGGGTTTTAGACTGACACACACCTTGAGGGCTACTGGTGTACATATACTAGCTATATATCCCGACAGAAAATAAATTGCACTAGTCAAAAATATTCAAAAAAAATCAGCCCGCGGTTGGGGTGGTGCACTACCTCGGAAGCAGTTCGGCATAAAGCTCGGGCACCAGTGGCTAGCTCTATAGAGGGCATTTCTGGCATTAAGCTCGGCTAAACTCCTTCAACTTTTTTGAACCAAGATGATCTATGACATCACGGATATTGTCCTGCGTTGGACCTCAAATACAGTCCGGCGTTGGAGCTTGGACACAGTCCGGTGTTAGAGCTCGGATACATTCTCGCGTTGGAGCTCGGATGCAGTCCGGGGTTGGTGCTTGGCTGCAAAATATATCTTCAATGCAGTCCGGCGTTGGGGCTTTGGTGCAAGAGGGCACCGCCGCACGGGAACAACTTCAAACCCGAGGTGTGGCGAAAAAAATAACAAGGCATTGACAAAGGCCGAGAACTTAAAGGGGATCCTCGGATACCCGATGTGTAAACTCTTCGGATTCATCTCGGCAATCCTCGAGATCGAAGAGAAGATTTGTTGAACCAGTTTTCAAGACCAACGATTGAAGATGAAGAATGGTTCGGAAGAATCAAGGAGCGTCCCCAACTTCAAGACCGGTTCAGGGGGATACTGACGATGTCCTGAACCAGGGGGTACTCAGCACGTCGTCTCCCGATCAATTGCATTGGGCTGAGGACCCCCATGGACGTTTACTCATCGGCCAGTTCGAACAGCCGAAGTGTACGCAAGGAAGATTCCACAAGACTTGGTGATCAAGACGAGGACTCCTCTCCACCACCGTATTCGAGTAGGACTCTTGTTATCCTAGGACTTTGGTACATTATATAAGCCAAGGCCAGGCTAGCCGATAGATTATTATGACAATCATATAGGCTAGACTTCTAGGGTTTTAGCCATTACGATCTCATGGTAGATCAACTCTTGTAATACTCATATTCATCAAGATCAATGAAGCAGGAAGTAGGGTATTACCTCCATAGAGAGGGCCCGAACCTGGGTAAACATCGTGTCCCCTGTCTCCTGTTACCATCGACCTTAGACGCACAGTTCGGGATCCCCTACCCGAGATCCGCCGGTTTTGACACCGACAGCCTCCCCTTACGACATTGATTGTTGCCCTGCACATTGGTGTTAGCCACAAACTCCGAGCTACCATTAGCCTTGCGCTTACCATTGCCCTGTGCATTTGCTGGGTTAGGCTGCGGACCCTTAGCATTTTCGTTCTTCTTTCCCTTCCCTGTCTTCTCATCGTCAGACTCGGGGTCCTTGGTACTATCAGAGTCGGCATATTTGACTAGAGCCGCCATCAACTGGCCCATGTCATTACAATCAAGCTTGAGCCGGCCCAGCTTCTGCTTAAGAGGCAAGAAATGACAATTTTTCCCCAACATTAAGACTGCGGAGCCGGCGTTCATGTTATCGGATGAATGTATGATAGATTTGACCCAGCGCACCCAATGGGTCGTGGATTCACCCTCATCTTGCTTGCAGTTATTCAAGTCCACAATCGACATAGGCTGCTTGCATGTGTCTTTAAAGTTCTAAATAAACCGGGTCTTCAACTCTTCCCATGACCCGATGGAGTTGGCAGGCAGCCCCTTTAACTAGGTACTGACCGTTCCGTCCAGCATCATGGTGAAGTATTTGGCACATGCAGCATCACTGACCTCCAGTAGCTCCATGGCTATCTCATAACTTTCAATCCACGCCTCGGGAGGTAAATTGGCTATGTAATTAGGCACCTTTCGAGGTCCTTTGAAATCCTTGGGCAAATGCTCATTACATAGAGCCCGCACCAAATAGGGTACACGTGTAGACCGAGAGGTCACACCTGCCTCAATCAACGTCGTAGGATAAACCGGAAAGGGCTGGTGAGCCACCTGCTGAGCCGCCTGCTCGGCTTGTTGACGCAAGTTAAGAGCTCCATCACATGATGGGTCATGCCCGCGCACTTGGTCACGGTGCTGGGTGTTGCTTGAAACGGCCGGTGAGTCCATATACTTGCTATATGTGACAGCCTGGATTTTGCCTTCTCTCTTTTTACCTGACTTCCCTTCTCTCTCTCTTTCTGGACTTGGTTTTCATCGTGGTTTTTGCCCTGATTTGATTTGGATTTTTGGATCAATTCAAATGGACTTGTCACTTGGGCATATCCTTGGCTTTCACCCAAGTGACCTATCTACCTTATTCCTCGCACAAATTCCCAAAATAATAAAATGAATATTTTTCCTTTAAGGAAAATATTCATTTTTCTCTCTTAAGTTCATTTCAGAACTTTGTGCTCCAAAGCAACCTCAATTTTTCTTGCTCAGAAAAATCTGAGATAATTCCTAAATATTCTTAGGACCATGGCACATCTTCCCATACAAAAATATTGCACCACATTTTGTAATATTTTTGCTGTAGAAAATCTTTTCACTTCTGGACCAGAAACGCACTTTGTGCAACAAGTGCATTTTTTCCTAAGCTTTTAGCCTTGATCTTTCTTGTTATTAAACACCCTCCTAAGAAACCCTAAACCCAGGAGATCAGCCCTAATGGCCTTCTAGAAGGTGGCCAAACTTGGCGAACAAGTTTCTGTACGGAACCTTGTCAGCTAAGTGGCGTCACTTCTGGTCGAACTGGGCATGAGCCATCAACTCCCCTAGATCAACACTGCACGGTCGAGAGTGTAGACAAGGTTTGGCCGCTCCTGGGCGTCGTTTTGACCATGCCAGCCTGGTGACCGTGCATGGACACGGTGCCTGGCATGCGTCTCGATGCGCTCTGGCTGGCGCTTTGCATTCTGTTTCGCGCGTGTGCATGCCAGCGCTCGCCTCCGACTGCTGCAACGTGCCACAACCCTCAACCCATCACCCATGACCCCTCCCTCGCGCTAGCCAATGCCGGAGCCACCGCAGCAAGACCGGTCAGGTCGCGACCAAAACGGCTCAGTGCACGGGTGTGCTCGTCCCCATCTCAAACCGCCTCATGTGCTCGTCCGCGAGCGTGGGCAAGCGCCGACGTTGATGCTGCACCCTGTCCCCTCATGTTGGAGCCTCTCGTCGATGTTCACCGCGTGTCCAGAGCGCTCCGGCCGCGACACGTCCCCCGCTCCCTCTTGCTCCGACTATATGAAGCCACCCCGACTCAAATCCTGGCCACGCGCTACTCCCCACAACCACCACGAACACGTAGAATGATCGCAATTTGGTCAGGTAGGCCTCTGGCCATCGCCCCAACCCGAGGACTCCGACGATCCCCGCAGACCAGCTGCCACTCTCCAAGGCCTCTTGAACTCAAGCAGCTGCTTGGGCAGGGCCTTGGTGGTCTACTGGAGCTTCCTGGACCCCGCCAAGCCCTCGGAGTTGCCTCTAGCCTCCGTCTTCCACCTCTCCGGTGAACCCCATCCACCACCAAAGCTTGCGAGCTCGATTGCGACCAGCTCTGTCCACCTCTCGCCAAGCCAAGGGTACAGGCAGGTGCGCCGCGAGCCCCACTTCCAATCTATCCCTCTAGCCTAGCCCCAACACTACTAGGAAAAGGCCTACTAGTGGCGCACCAGTTTTGCCTACTAATGGCGCACTATTGGTGCGCCACTAGTACCACGCCACTAGTATTATATACTAATGGCGCACCACTGGTGCGCCATTAGTATCTGGTATACTAATGGCGCACCACATCGTGCGCCATTAGTATGCCTCCCAGGGGGCCATATTTACCCATGTGCTTTGGCATACTAATGGCGCATTGTGGGCTGATGCTCCATTAGTATCCTTTGGCATACTAATGGAGCACTGTGGGGTGATGCGCCATTAGTATTAATATTAGGTTTTTTTTCTGATTTTTGCACAGGTTACAAAATATATTATTGGACAGAATATAGACAGCACCACACAGCAACAGCAGATTAATCGAGTACAATAGAAGGTTAGTCTCCGAATACAATTCATCATATTAGTCTCCATATACAAAAGACCGAACGAAGATAGAACATTACAAGTCTCGGAGACCGTGAGTAGCGAGTTTGTCTTCACATTACAAGTCGATATCGATCATCTAAACTACCATCACATAGAAGAGAGTTGCGATCATCACGATGAGCATCATCGTGATGAAATTGGTCTTCATCTGGTTCCTCCAACGCTCCCTCCTCTCTCCCGCTAGATAGCGGGCGTATCTAGATTCCGCCTCCGCCCTAGTGGTGTACCCTTTGTAACTGTTACCGCTGAAACGGTGAACCTGTCTCCGACACTCCTCCCAGTCGTCGTAGACTCCGGGAACCTTACCCTTGTACACGACATACGACGGCATCTCTATGCACAAGCCAAACAACAGACAATACATAAGCAATATATAAGTATGCAACGAAAGGATCGGAAGAGAAAAGCAAGACATTAATAGCATGATTCATGGTCCTAGAAATAAATAGCAACGATTACATCTAAGTTGAACGACTCTCCAAACCAAAGAGACATACAAGTTCAATAAAGTTTAATTACAACATGAGCTAATCGATATTTCAGAACTACAAATAGCATCACTACTTTCGACTCGACTCATGGGACCGGAGCGTGGATGAAGCCGTCGTCTTTCGTGATAGTCATGAAGTCGCGGGCGTTGTCAGCCTGCATTTGTAGCGTTGTGTCTATCTCACTGTTGGACGGTTGATCTCTGAGGTAGAACTGCCCCGAGGTACGAAGGATATCTTGATGGATGACTTCTAGAAACTCTGACTGGATGCGAAAGAATTCTTGTCGGAGGTCCGTGTCCTGGATTGCTGCCAAGCTTGCGGCCCAATCTTTGACATTATTTGGTAGCAGAAGGTGATTATGGTCCCGTACGATCGCCCTCATGTGATGGAGGGCGTAGTAGGCATCCTTCTGACCGCCAGGCAGCTGTTTGACGCAGGCGAATGTCGTATTATGGGTGAACACATGCCTGTCGTACCTGCGAACTTGCCTCTTAAAGGTGCCTCCAGATGTGGCATAGAGGGGGAGAGCATCATCAAGAACTTTCTTGAAATTTGTGTACTCTATCTCGGAGTCACGGTCCGGGTCGAAATACGTGAGCGTGGAATATTTCGGGCTTAAGAGGATGAGTGTGCAATGTGTGTCACTGCACAGAACACGGAATGTTAGAAAAAAAACGATCGAAATCTAAGAAATCATATGTTATGTAGCGGTGAGGGGATTACTTACTTGGTTAAGTAAGGCACGAGAAAGTTATCCTTATCTGGGTTTGCCAGAATAACGCCTTCGAGGTGTGAACTCGCGACTTGCCGGTCCCCAGTGCTGCCCAAGATCTTGGCACGCATGTAGAAGGGGTCGACTATCACGATGTCCGGGGTCTTGTCTCGAATGATCTGCATCTCCATACTCAGCGAAAACAGCCGAACGAAGGTGTAGTGCAGCGGATGAAGGTTAAACATAGCAAAGATGTCATCAAACCGCAGGACGATCGTACCCCCGATGGCACCATCCACGAAGCCCTTGCCCTCTGGCACCTTGGCCACGAAAACTGGGTATGCCACATCATTCTAGGAGAGATGCCGCTTCTCCAAAGAAAGAACACTATCATGCAGACTCCGCATAGCACCAGTTGCAGCATTGAGCATATTTGTCGGTAGCATCGCCCTACCCGCCACATGCACCCTCCTCGAGATATCCTTAGGTGAAGGTGGCCCATTCTGAGCACGGATCATATTCGGTGCCGGCTGGCTCGCACCGGCGCCCTTGTTAGTCTTTCGTTTCCATCCCTTCTTCTTGATCTGCTATAATGGGACCGAGTTCTTCTCACAGACCGCCTTCTTGAGCATGCTGGGCTGATAATATTTCGCACCTCAGCTATCTGAGGCTCGGGGAAGATGGGAGCTGGAGGCGTCTCCTGAGAACTGAACGCCAGACGACGCCTGTTGCAATTGGATTTCTCTGTCGTACCAGCTAGATCGCGGTCGTCTTGGTTGGGTTCTTGAGAAGGAGGCCCACAGAACTCGTCACCGTACCCATGTTCGGCAAAGTACTTATTGACATTGGTAAATGTACCGTCGTCGTTGTTGTCATCGTCCGGATCCTGTGCCATAGGGATGTCCGGCATGTCCGGTAGTGTTGCGGCGTTCTTGCCATGGCTTGGCGCCGGCACGACTGACGGTCTTGTCTGTGGGGTGGTGTCCCCCGCCCCCAAACGAATCTGGCTCTTCGGCCAAAGCAGGGGCTAGTTTATGCAGGCACTGAGGGTCATCTCATCTTCTTCGTCGGCCCCAATAGGTCGAATCAGAGGTAACAGCTCGGCATAGCCTGGCAGCACCCGAACCAGTTCAACCCTATACACTGTGGGTGGCATCGGATTACCGTGGAACACAGGGTTGCCCGGTTGAATGATTCTGCCCTTGGCGACATCGACCAACTCGCCGCCCACGAAGTGCAGGAGAGTGCAAGGAACGTTGGCGGCACCCTGCAAAAACATGTAGGGCGTCAGGGATGCCCAGTCAAAGGCAAGGAGATGAAGTCATCGGCCGAGAGGCTTAGTTACTGTGATGCCGTCGAGCTCGGCTAATGTCGAGGCACCACCAACGGCGGGCGTGCAACTGATGGAGGGGCCGCTTGCTGGCGAGGTGCCGGCCGGTGTACACCCGGGTGCGTTAAGCTCCAATGCCCGTGCCGGCGCCGGAGACACGAATACCGCCTCCACCGGAGACACCAATAGTGCCACCTGAGACACCAATGGCGCCGTCTACGCGTTGTGCGAGTTGCTGGCCGTGAAGCTGGGAACCGGGGGAGGCCCCTGTTGGCCGCCCGCAATCCATGTCGTCAGCCCTTGAATCAACGTAGGCACCATGGCGGTGAGCGTCGTTCCCAGTTGTTGTTGCACTTTCTCTTGGGTAATCTCCGGAATCCGCGCCACTTGTGCCTTGAGTGCTTCAACCTCGCACGACTGGCTTTCTGAGCTGGTCTTTTTCTCCTTTCGCCCACCAGCAGTATAGTATGATGACCATTTCGTGGACAAGCCTTTGCCGGCCACACGACCAGCTAACGACGACTTACTGAGCTTATCCTTGTTTTTCATTATGTTCAACGCCCTATTTAAAGGGGTGTCTAAAGGGGAGCTCTGTGTTGACCCCGCGCTACTGCTTTCAGTGTCCTGCGGAAGGAACGTGAACCATTTAGAAATATTGGGGCTTAATTAGAATGCAACCATATGGAGCTAATTACGCGGGGGTGTATTCCTTACCAGAACAAGCTCAAGCGCTCTAGTCTTCGGATCTGTGGTAATATCCTTTGTTACCGGGTCCTCCATGTACCGGGCCCTGACATAGTTCATGGTCTGCTTGTCACGGTATTTCTCAAGGCAGGGCAGTAGGCCTTGCTCAGCATGCTCCGCGTCCTCCTTGTCCCATATAGGCTCCGCCACCTGTAACCGCCGAGACCGAGTTGGTCGACCCCTAAGTTCAACTCCCGCACTTCTTTCCCCCACTGACTTGATTCGGAGGTTGCGCTACTCTTGCACTTGATCTTGAACTCCTTGTAGTCATCTTTGCTGATCAAAGGATATTTCTCCTTGATCTTCTCATAACTATCACCTTTTTCAATCATTACCTTCGTCGTGTGTCTCCAAGTAGACAGGGCCATGCTCATCTTCGTGAGGGAGGCACTGTTCACTTTATTCCCTGAGAGGCGTGTGTTTTCAAAGTCAGCGGGGAACTTGTATCGTTCGTCAACTTCTTAATGAGGAGGCTACGCAAATTCCCTCGGTCCTTATGCCTTAGGTTCTCGGTGTTGATAGAGATGGTGCTCCGGAGAATGCACCCGAGCTGAACCGAGTACCCCTTGACTAATTCTTTGTGCGCCGTTGGATGCCCGTCGGAGTTCACTTCAGTAAATTCCTCCTTGATGGTGCAGAGCACGCTCGGGCACCGGTCCTTCCGTTGCCTCTTTGGTTGGTTGCCATCTGTGTGTGCGCCGCCATCATCAGTGGTGGCATCCTCGGCGGCACCATCAGTGGTGTCATCCCGGACGCCACTAGGGGTTGTGTAGTCAGGATCGGTGTCTTCGGCGGCGTCCTCATAGCGGTGAGGTTCTTCCTCCATCTCGTGGAACAGCTCCCAGAATTGCTTGCCGCCCAAACCGCCGGCCTCATCCTTGTGGGCCATGTTTCGCTCTAAATAGGAAAAGAGTTTGGTCAAAAAGTTGGTTATTGTCAAGGAACAAGATCATGGTCTCATCATTTAGGGTTTGTCGACACCGAGGCATCCTAAAAGCTAAGCTTTTATCATTTAGGGTTTGTCGACGCCGAGGCACCCTAAAAGCCTAAGCGTACATCATTTAGGTTCTCATCGACACCGAGGCACCCTAAAAGCCAAGGTTTTATCATTTAGGGTTTGTCGACTCTAAGTTGGGCCTAATCACTTGGCTCTATTGCCACCTATGGTTTAATGCAGCAAGAATAAAGGGGCAGTTGATCCTACTTAATTAAGTACTAAGATACCCCAGCCCATGCATTAGTAGCAAGTACCCCATATGTCCGATTTTTAGCAAAGTCATGCTAAAATTCACGGAAAATTTCAGCATGACCTTTGCTGAAAATAGGACATATGGAGTACCCGAATTTGCCGGAACGGAAGTTAATCGACATTCCGGCAAACTCAAGGGCCTCTCGGGGTACCTGCAAAATCATTATCCCCGCGTAATGAAGTCCCCAATGGGTCATTTCAGAAGATCACAAGTAGCATCATCACAAGTACAACATCATACTGATTTAGTTTACCATCACAAGTAAAATCATTATCCCGGATTTTTTTTATCCCCAAGAAGGAATAAAAGTAGTATGATGCATCTACTGATTTAGCTTACTGCCTTCTTAGCTTTTGTTGTTATCAGGAGTATCTCTTTCTTGTAAATCCCTCCTATGTGCATGCACCTTGCTACCCACACCACCACAAAATAATACTGGAATAAAAACATTACTATGCCAAAGCAAGTGACTTCCACTGCCACACAAATTAATTACTACTAGATGGAGTACTCCTAACTAAGCTTGTAGTACAAGTGACATGACAAGCATACCAAATAGGCAACTAAACTGTTTTTTTACGAAATAGGCAAATAGTATATGCACACCATGCATAGAGGGACAAATTAGGAGTTCAGGACGTGGAGTCTCTGCTCCCGAGCTCAAATACACCATCTTGATCAGTAAAATAAAAAAATAGTAAATACATAAATTAAAAAAATTCTTAATTTGTTTTACAACAAACATTGCTTCATGTTCACCCTCAAACTTACTTTGAATTTCCATTAAAAAAGTCCTGATGCTTACACAAATCTGATGTTCACCCTCAAACTTACTTAGCATGTAAGCTAATTCAAGCTCCTATCAGCAATGGTCACAAGTGATAGGAGCTGTGCCTGCCGCTAGGATGAGCACTTTTAATTTTCTTTTCTTCTTCTTTTTTTGAGATAGAAGCACTTTCAGTCTTAGAAACAAAGATCACACAGCTTTATAAAATCAACATTACATGAAGTATTCGTGTAAGGAAACATTAATAAGTATCTAAGTGTTTTCAGTTCATTTTATACAAAAGACAAACAACAACCCTTTTCTTTTGTACCAGAAGAAAATGCTAGTACTATGTGATAAGCTTTAGAAAATGGAGTACTTACAGCAACAGTGCAGGCAATCAATCCAGGCTTCTCCCGGTGATCCAAAGCAACAAAGAATAGAAGAAAAGCACCAATATACCAGGGAATTGCAGCCAAGAAGAACCCTAGTAAGAACCTTCAAAACAAAACCAACCTAAAGTCTTTAATATGGATTGATTGTGCTTTCATTTTTAATTTGCAGGTAAGAACAATGAACTTATAGAAACTCCTTAATATGAATATTATACCGATGATAAAAGAAGTGAGACAAGAAGTGTCTGCAGCCTTGAGTAGATTCCCGGGACCTGAAGGTTGTTCACCCTGCTCATATCAAATATTATGTTGTATTAGTAACAAGTAGACAAGCCTCCATACATCAAGCCCTAAATGATGAATGAACTAGCCAGAAAGAATCAACAGAAAATATTCATCATTCATTTCAGAGCTTCTTGTTCTTAGATGTAAACTAACCTATAGCTAGAAACTAAACATATAAATGGTTGAAATACTTAATTCTAGCTGTAAACTAACCTATAGCTGGAAGAAACTAACTAGAAAAAGTGAAACATGGGAGGAACCTGCTATCAGTTTTAAAGAAGCTGATTTTTTTTGAGGGGTAAGAAGTTGAATTGGCCATTATCCATAGAAATCATACCAATTCTAGCTACATGGGCCGTTTGGAACACAAGGAAAAACTTCATCTTCGAAGGCCTCCAACCAAATCTCTAAAGAGCCAAGAGAAAAACTAAGCTTGCACACAAATCAGACACACACGTAAAAAAATGCACACACGAAGTGCAACTCTCTTGCTCAACCAACACATGTTTACTCTTTCCAGGCACAAGGAAAGCCTCTCAAGCAATTGGATGATAGTACAAACATAAAGTGAAGGCACACATCTTCAACAAATATATTTTTTAGCTTTAAATATAAGCAGGATGCGGGGGAATCACAAGTTCAATTTCTGAATTTACCAAAGTTTCTCAAATCAACCGCAACATCAAATTGCAGCAAGTTGATCCTTGTCTACAGACTACAACAAAAGTGGCATTTTGATGGAATAGTTTCAGAAGCCACTTCACATGGACTCTAACCATCTAAACATACACTGCTAGAAGAAAAAAGTATAGACACAATGATAGAAGCATTCCCCCATTACTTTGTTCCCAACTCTAGGGCCATCTATCTCTCTTTGAACAACAAAACCTAGGGCCATGTTGCTTGATTCTTCATTATCAAAATCTACTTATTATGAAAGAACTGCCTGACGCTATCGGTAGAAGGCAGGGACCAATTTCTCACTGTGATGTATAGGGGCAGGACGGGCTTACTGCGAGTTCCTGGAGGAGGGGCAGGACGGGCTCCTCGTCGGGGTCGGCACCGCCGCCGGTCGAGGAGGAGGCGAGGGGCTTGGAGGAGTCGGAGGAGACAGCGAGCGGGGGACCCGGGCACCTTCGCCGCCGTATGTGGGCGCACGAGGGGCGGGAGTAGCCGGAGCACGAGGCGGACGGATGGGCTCCTCTCGGGGTCGGCGCCACCGCCGGTCGAGGTGGAGGCGAGGGGCTTGGAGGAGTCGGAGGAGACGGTGAGCGGCGGACCCGGGCACCTTCGCCGCCGTATGTGGGCGCGCGAGTGGCGGGAGTAGCCGTAGCACGAGGCGGACAGACGGGCTCCTCATTGGGACGGCGGGGGTCGGAGCGGCAGGGGTGGGGGCGCGGGGGTGGAGTCCTACGGGGGTCGGGGCGGCGGCGTCATGGGTCGGGGGGCAGCGTGCGGGTTGGATCTGGCGAGGGAGAGAGGGATGAAGGGGATCTGGCGAGGGAGAGGGAGGAATTAGCTAGGGGGAAGCTTACTAATGGCACACCCCGCAGCGGTGCACCATTAGTATGTTTTTTTGATAGCAATGGCACACCACCCGTCGATGCGCCATTAGTAATCTTTTTTATATATAGCAATGGCGCACCAGGCAAAGGGCAAAGGTGCGCCATTAGTAATCTTTTTTTATACAGCAATGGTGCACCAGCCAGAGGTGCACCATAATTAATTTTTTTATTATTATTTTTTGTTGCATCTAATAATTTAAAATAAAATGAATATGAATATGAAACAGTAATAATTTTTTTATAAAAACAGTAATAATTTTTTAAAAAATATCATCAAATTTGTTATTTGAAAATATTTATGAATATGAAAAAATATCATCAAATTTATTATTTGAAAATATCATCAAATTTGTTATTTGAAAATATAATCAAATTTGTTTGTTTTTTTGCAATTTTAGTTGCATTCATTTGTGACGGTGGAGCGGGCCGGGGAGGGAGCGGGGGAGGGTGCGGTGGGTCAGTGGCGACGGTGGAGCGGGGAGGGTGCGGTGGGTCGGCGGCGGCGGTGGAGCGGGGGAGGGTGCGGGGGGTCGGCGGCGGTGGAGCTGGGGAGGGTGCGGTGGGTCGTCGGCGGCGGTGAAGCGGGGGAGGGTGCGTGTGGTTGGCGACGGTGGAGCGGGGGAGGGTGCGGTGGGTCGTCGGCGGCAGTGGAGCGGGGGAGGGTGTGGGGGTCGGCGGTAGTGGCCGGTGGAGCGGGGGAGAGGGTGCGGGGGGTCAACGGCGGCGGTGGAGCGGGGGAGGGTGCGGGGGGTCGGTGGCGGCGGCCGGTGGAGCGGGGGAGAGGGTGCGGGGGGTCGTCGGTGGCGGTGGAGTGGGGGAGGGTGCGGGGTGTCGGCGGCGGCGGCCGGTGGAGCGGGGGAGAGGGTGCGGGGGTGCTCGGCGGCGAGGGGGACCGGATCTGGCGAGGTGGGATAGCGATCGAGATGGAGGGGGGTCGAGATCGAGTGTCCATGAAATTTAAAAACATTCATGAGTTCAAAAAGTGCCCATGAAATACAGTCGAGAAATGAAGGCTCCAATTTAAATACAATCGATCTTAGCTAGCTATCTGTTCACAATCTTCTTGCCCTTATTTTTCGTAAATGGAGTTCTTCTCTTGAACGGACGTCCTTTAGGTAGGGTGGTCATGCTTCTTCTTGTGGTGTATGATGATACTTCATCGTCGTCGTCATGTTCCATCTTCGGGTCGCCGTACTTGTCGAAGTCTTGCTCATTGGCGACTCCATCCATTCCGATGATCTTCCTTTTGCCTCTCCTCACGACAACACGACTGGGCTTTGGCGGGTCGGTAATGAAGAAGCATTGGTCCACTTGCGAAGCCAGTACCCATGGCTCATTTTTCGCGGTGACGTTTGTGCCCGCGGTCTTGGATTTGGCTTCGGGTATAACCATGGTGGTGAAATACCGGTCTTCTTTTATGACGCTCTTGGCCCATCTGACACGGAACATCGGGACCTTCTCTCCAGCGTAGCTCAGCTCCCAGATCTCCTCGATCCTTCCGTAGTATCTGTCCTTGTCATTACCGGTGTAGGATTCCATCGTTACCCCGGAGTTCTGATAACCATCGCTCTTCATGTCCTTTCCCTCGGTGTAGAATGTGTAGCCGTTGATATCGTATGCCTCATACGTCATCAGGTTGTGCTCGGCGCCCTGTGACAAGGCGAATATGAGTTGTTCTTCTGCAGAAGAATCCTCATGTAAAGGGTACGACAGAAGCTTCTGCTTGAACCAACACGTGAAACATGAGTTGTGCTCCTTGATTATATCTCCGTCCGTCCTCTGTTGGCCTCGGTCATTGTACGTCTTCTCAATAAAGGTTTTGTGCTCTACCACCCAAGGATTGACCACGTCTATGTGTTGTAGCGCGACTAGGTTTGCTCTTTCAAAGTCGGCTAGTCGACCCTCGAAGTCGACATGCATTTCGCGGCGACCCTCATGGTGACCCCATGCAGCGAGCCTGCCAAGGTGCTTGTTGACGGGCAGACCAACGGGGTTCTCGATGCCTAGATAATTCATGCAGTAGGAGATGCACTCTTCGGTCAGAAAGCCCCTGGCTATGCTTCCCTCATGGCGTGACATGTTGCGAACGTATCCTTTGATGACACCGTTCATCCTTTCAAACGGCATCATGCTGTGCAGGAACGTCGGCCCGAGTTGGATGATATCCTCCACGATGTGGACCAGCAGATGCACCATAACATCGAAGAATGCGGGCGGGAAGTACATCTCAAGCTCACATAGTATCGCCACGATCTCTTCCTCTAGCCTTCTGAGTTGCCTCACGCCAACCGACTTCCGAGAGATGACGTCAAAAAAGTTGCATAGGCCAAATAGCATTTCACGGACGTGCACGTCCATGATCCCACGGATTGCAACTGGAAGTATCTGCGTCATCAGCACGTGACAGTCGTGAGACTTCATCCCGCTGAACTTCTGTTTTGCTGGGTCTGGGTATCTGCTTATCTTCCCCGCGTAACCGTAAGGAAGTTTTACTCCTACGAGGCAGGTGAAAAACTGATCGATCTCCTCCTGACTTAGAGTGATGCACGCGGGAGGGTAGTCATTTCCGATCTTCTTTGCCTTTTTGCCTTTGCGACGACTTTCCGTGTCCTGCTTCGCCTCATCATCATCATCATTAGCGTGAAGCTCCTCCCTGATGCCCATTGATTTCAAGTCTGCCCTTGCTTTCGGCCCATCTTTGGTCCTCTCTGGCATGTTGAGCAGGGTACCAAGCAGACTCTCGCACACATTCTTCGTGATATGCATGACATCAAGGCTGTGAGGCACACGGTGGATCTTCCAGTACGGCAAGTCCCAGAAAACAGACCTCGTTTTCCATACCTTCAGCAGCGGCTCTGGCGCCTTTCTTCTTTCCGGCTCTGGCGCCTTTTGCTTCTTTCCCGGCAGTGGGCAATCTTTCCAATTTTTCAACAGCTCGTCTATTTCCTCGCCGCGCCTCGTACGCGGGCGTCTTCGGGGTTCGGTTTCACCATCGAACAGATCCTTGCGTTTCCTCCACGGGTCATCGTCGCGAAGCCACCTTCGATGTCCCATGAACACGGTTTTCGAAGACCCGGGATCTCTATCTAGCTGGCGATACGTTGTGTCATCCATGCACCTAACGCATCCAGAAAATCCGTGGACCACCTGCCCCGCGACATATCCGTAACCGAGATAGTCGTGCACCGTCGTGAGTAGTGCGGCTCTCATAGGGAAATATTATTTCTATGCGGCGTCCCACGTATTGGTTGGCATTTTCCACAGCGTGTCTAGTTCCTCTTTCAGCAGCCCCAGATACAGATTGATGGCGTTTCCTGGTTGTTTCAGCCCTTCAATTAGCATACTCATGTGAATGTACTTCCTCTTCATGCACAACCAGGGGGAAGGTTGTACATCCACACAAACACAGGCCAGGTGCTATGTGTGCTTCTCTGGCTGCCAAACGGATTGACTCCATCGGTGCTCGCGCCCAGCACGATGTTCCTTGGATCCTTCCCAAATTCTGGGTGTTCGAAGTTCAACGCTTGCCACTGGCTCCCATCCCTAGGGTGACTCAGCATCATGTCTTTTTTATTTATCTATGGATCATTTGTGTCATCTTCTGGCTTCTTCTCCTCCCTATCCGCATGCCAACGTAGGAGCTTTGCTACCTTAGGGTCCGTGGAATACCGCTGCAGACGAGGAGTGATCGGAAAGTACCACACCACTTTTCGAGGAGCTTTCTTCCTCTTCTTGTATCGAGTGACGCCGCACACCGGACATATGGTAGACTCCGCCTGCTCGTCCCGGTAAATGAAGCAATTGTTCATGTACGCATGGTATTTCATGTGCGGTAAATCCAGAGGACACGCGATTTTCTTTGCCTCCTCGAAACTGGTCGGGCAATTGTTCCCCTTGGGAAGACGTTCGCGCCAGAATGTCATGTTCTTGTCAAAGCATGCGACGGTCATTTTGTGTTTTACCTTCATCTCCAGAGCCATGAGCGTTACTTTCAGGCGGGTATCCTCGGGCCTGCATCCTTCATAAAATGGAGTAACCGCGTCTATCTCCAGTTGATCCAGCTTGGCTTTCTCTCGGGCGACAGCTCTTGCGTTATTCGTCTGCTTGAGAAGCAGCTCTTGAATATGACGGTCCTGCACCCAGCCATCGATGGTCCATCGTTGTCTGCTCCGCCGGCATCTTCATCTTCATGATCATGCCCTTCGTCTGCTCCGGCATCTTCCTCCTCATCATGTCCTGCATCTTCTACATGATGACTGTGTACAGCATCACCATCGTGATCATGTCCTGGAGATTCTTCGTCTTCTCACCCGCCCGAGCCGCGGTGGTTGTCTTGCTGCCCTTCCTCATTTCTTGCCCGGCCCCCATGGAAAACTTCATAGTCATCTTCATCACCTTGCCACCGATAGCCATCCATGAAACCACGCAAGAGCATGTGGTCCCGCACCTTCCCGGAATCCGGGTCTGCAATAAGGCTCTCTAGCTTGCATCTTCGACACGGACGTCTTATCTCCGTCTCGTTCTTTTGAAGCATCTCGGCCTTCGCGGAGCTCAAAAACCTATTCACGATGCCTTCAGTCATCGTACGGACCATGGTCGCCTGCGGGGTAGAGCAAAACGATATTCTAGAACCAAGAAAAAATTTGGCATGACTTTCCCTAAAATAGGACCAAAAGGAATGCATAGTGCCAAAATTCTCGCCGAAACAGAAATGAATCAACATTCCGGCAAAATATTGGAAACTATCGCATTTCAAATACCGGTACCTACAAACACAAACATATATGCAACACGACAAACATATGCAACACCACGAACATACATAGATCTAGCTAGGCCATAAAAAGTGCATGTGCACGTTGTTGGAGGGAGAACAACATAAAGATAGCTTTCCCCCTTACTTACCTATCAACAAAAGGTAATTTAACCACTTAATTTGGATGAATCTATGGTGCAAATGAGGTGAGGAGGAGGAGGCAGCCGAGACAAGCTTGGAGGAGGAGGTGGAGACAATGAAGTGGGGAAAGTGAGTGGTTAGGTGTGGCTGTCCAAAATATCTTGTTGGTCCCAGGTTACTAATGGCGCCCCACCTCCAAATGCGCCATTAGTAACCCCTGTTACTAATGGCGCACCTACTGGTGGTGCGCCATTAGTAGTTTTGCAACAAAATAAAATAAATATATATATACACTAATGGCGCACCGTGGCATAGTGCGCCATTACTAGTTTAAACTAGTAATGGCGCACTATGCCCCAGTGCGCCATTATTAGTTTTGCAAAAAAAAGAATAGAAAAACAACAGTGGTGGCGCACTGTGCGGCTGGTGCGCCATTACTAGTTAGAAGTAGTAATGGCGCACTGTGCACTGGTGCGCCATTAGTATGTTTGGAAAAATAAAAAAATTGTTACTAGTGGCGCACCAGCACATGGTGCGCCACTGCTATATAGTAGTGGCGCACCAGCACATGGTGCGCCACTGCTATATAGTAGTGGCGCACCACATGTCTGGTGCGCCATTAGTGGCCATTCCATCTATAGCCCTTTTACTAGTAGTGCAAACCCCCTCGTTGCCGATGTAAGCTCCGGCGAAGCGCCGCCCCTCCTCTGATCTCGATCCCCCTCTCTCTCTCCTGACTGGTGGGGCCCAGTGTCAGCCTCACCACCAGTGCCCAAAGCGGTATGAGTGCAGGCGCACTCCCACTTTACGCCTTCGATGTCACCCCCCCCCCCCAGGAATTTCTGTTTAATTCAAATTTATTTAGAAATTTGACCAAACTTTGACCAGCCATAATTTCTAAACCGCAAGTCCAAATGAATTGATTCTTTTTGCATTGTCTTTGTTACAGAAAGCTCTAGTAGCACACGCAAAGGTGGATTTTTCCTTGCTGTCTAGAATTTCTGGTGATTTTTATAATGAGTTTTGACATTTATCTTTGTGGTTTTAAAATATATTCAGAAGGAGGATCTTGCCTTGAAGCTAACCAGGAGGTGTGTGACCCTCCTCTGCACTAAGGCAAGCCACGACATCATTTCGATGGTGTTGTTTCAATATCTATGATTTTATACTTGAATATGAGTCTTTAGTTGCATTTAAAATTTGATAAATTAATATGGTTAATTGCTAGTTGTTTTATTAGGCTTGATATGCTTTTTTAGCTTCTGGTTGAGTTCATAGAATTGTTTGGCTAAGTAGAGTAAGATTTTGCACTAGATATTTTGTTATGGAAAGTTATGGTAGCTATTTTTGCTAGTAATAGTTTTCAACTAAATGATGAACTAATAAAAATGTTGTTTGTAGAAAAAAATGACTTATAGCCAGAGAAGTTTCTAATCTTAGTAGTGTAACTTAGTTATATTGCTTGTTTTGATCCATGCTTAAGAGTTGCTTGCTTTGTGTGATGAGTAGTTGCATGATTTCCGGTATGATGCCATGTTAGTAATAAAAAGTTTACCTGAAAGTTAATACATGATTAAGTTCAACCTGAATATGATGTTGATCACATCATGGTGCCACTGAATCGGGTTTTAATTCAGTGCGACCACATTTACCTAATGGGAAGGTCTTGATTCGGTCCTTTGTCGTGGCTCTCACCGGTGCCTCCCGCGAGGGAAGGTTATGGGTGTGCATACCCTGGACTGGTAGGCAGACATAACCTTGTGTGCTCGTTTGTTTTTATGGTACATTGTCCCTGTTTGGGACCGTTTTGCCACTATGGTGGCCGTTGGTGTCTTTGGTAGACACATGGCCAACCAAGACCTAGCCCTGAGAGGGAGATGGTCGGAGTGGTCGGGGAGAGTGCATGGCAAAGGGGGGGTTTCGTCGGAGTACTTTGGTCCACCCGAATGGGAGTACGAGGCCAGGTATTCTGTAGTGTGGGTAAAGTGCGCTACCTCTGTAGAGTGTATTTAATCTATCGATAGCTGCACCCTTGGTTCTGGGCAAGACTCGGGAGTAAGTCACACCATGGATCAACTTTTATAATTAATCTTGCAAACTAGTAATTGTTGTGATTCATTGTTTCATGGTGAACCTTGAACACTTGAGGTGTTCATGAGTGATTGGTTTCAGGTGTGACCCCAGTGTGGTCCCCGTTGGTTACGAGGTAACTGTCTGGTAAGCGAGTCTGTGTGACTCAGTGCGCTGTTTGGTTGTTCTACATAGCTTTGCATTTGTAATAATTTCTTGCATTAATTTAACTTGATTAATTATCATGATATTGTCTGTCATCGTGCTTATGTTTGTTGTGAGCTTGCAAGTACATTCCATGTACTGACCTGGCGTGTCATGCCAGTTTTCAGGCAAGCTGATTCGCATCGGAGTGCATCTCGTGTCTAGGTCGTGTCCACATCGGTGTCCATGTGCCATGGAGTTCCACTACGTCGTTCCTCCGTTGCCGCATAGTTTCGTGTGATCGAGGTCCCAGCCATATTCATTAAATAATGTACATACTGTCCAGCAGCACCATGTGTGCCGCTTGGCCTCGAAAATCAATGTAATATCAGACCTTTGTACCACGCTAGTATAAATAAAGTGGTTATTTCTGTACCATGTTCTTGTGTATTTCCAGAAGACCCGATCTCTGGGCTGGCACTGCAGGGTAAACAGGTTGCTCTGAGCCGGGGTGCCACACTATAACTCCGGCTCCGGCTTGGGCGAGGGGTTGAGTGAATCCTATCTCGACTGTAAGAATATGCCTCCTGTTGTGCCAAGGCCGTCTAAAGAAGTTCTCTAACCCTTCATGTTTCAACCGCTGTTGGAGAGTCGCCATCCACCGGGAGAGTTGCCAATCATGCTGCCGCAGCAATCATGTTCTCCAATGGATTAGAATAGTGACCCGGTGGCATTGGTACATGCTGAGGCAGAGCGGTATTCAGACGATGGGGTTTTGTCACGCGTGGCTAAACCGGCGTTCCTGCCCCGGGCGCCGCAGTCCGGTTTATCTCCGGCGGGTTACTGGGCCCTGCACTGGGCGTGCAGAAGAGGTTTCTAAGCTCATAAACGGTGGGCAGACGGGACTGGTGCCTTCTCCTCATGATCTCATTTGACGCGTTCTGGTCCATCGTAAGCTGGAAAGCCTCAGATTAAATCCGCTGGGCCAGAGCATCCAAAGCAGCCCGTTCTGCGGCCATCCTGACGTCCTCCGCTGCCAGGTCTTCCTTAGCTTGTGCTACCTCCTCGCATAACTATGCCACCTCCGTGTCATGCTGAGCTTGATTTGCCGGGTTGACCACAGCTGTGAGCAGAGCTGTCAATTTGTCCATTAAAGCCATCAAAACCTGAGCCAGTGGGCGCACAGGGCCTCCTGCCCCGACTGCCATCACTGCTGCTGACCTGGAAGTCGTTGTTGCCGCAGCCATAGAGTTTTGCCCAGGTTGCATGCCAGCCATGAAGATTCCAACTCTGTTTGGCGGCTCATAGGGGTATGAAATATTGTTGCCATCGAAATAGCCCCCAAGCACGCCATCTTGCAATTGATACAACGAATCAGTCTCACTCATGGACTACTCACCGTCAGAGTAGATGGCCGTCTCACCGCCAAACATAGATCCTTCATCAAATTCTCCTCCATGGATGTATCCCATGATGGCATGCTTCACGGCGGGCTGAGCTCGGGCGGGTCTCGCACGCTGAGCCGTCTCGATGATGTCGGTGCAGATATCCAGCTCAGGGCCTGGCTCGTCGATCTTGCCAATGAAGACATGGATTCCGCCAAAGGGGACCTGGTACCTGTACTCAATTGAGCCGGCATCGGGGCCCAGCCTGCGTCGTCGATGTAGAGCTTGCCGCAACGACTCCTTGTCATCCGGCCCACAGCATATCCCTTGAGCCCTTCGAAGCTGCCCTTTAAGAACTCAAATCCACCGTGCGCTGGCCCCATGGTGGGCGCCAACTGTCGTGGAAAGGTCACATCAGATATCCTAGTAGAAGGACTTAGTCGTGGAGCCATCACAACAAGGAAGCTTAAAGGGGTTAAACGGGACAAAGGACATGGGAGTTTATACTGGTTCGGCCCCTTGCGGTGAAGGTAAAGGCCTAATCCAGTTTGAGGTGGTATTGCTTATGTCTCGATTACCAGGGAGCGAATCCACTTGACCTAGTTCTCGGTCTCTTGTTTCTTGTCCTGAACCGCCGCCGGGTTGTCCCTTTATATATAGAGGTCGACGCCTAGCGACTTACAGAGTCCCGGTCGGCTCATAAATAGTGTCCGACTCGCTGACTATCTATTCTTGCCTTACAATACAAGTCATACATATATGGCGGTTTATCTCTATGGGCCTTAAGCCGTCTTTGGGCCTTTGGCCCTTTAACTAAACCATCATCTTCAGAACATCTTTGTGGGCTTCATGATGATGAATCGCCATAGGTATAACCCAGCCCCTCCTGGGCGGGTCATACCTAATAGTTATATGCCCAACAAGTCTTGTGGTGCATATAAAGCCTCATGTGATGCTCCTGCAACATCAAGTGAAAAACAAGTCTTCAATGAAGAATTGAGCTTAATAGTGAAGAACTTCAACAAATTATACAAGAGTAGAAGCAAAGAAAGAAGCTCCAAGTCTAGATCCTAACATGACAAAAGATCTTCTAGTTGTGAGCGAAATTGCTACAATTGTGGAAGACCCGGACACTACTCCAATGAGTGTACGACTCCCTACAAAAGAAGAGAAGACTCACCTAAAAGAAGAAGTAGAAGAGAAGAATCACCTCCAAGAGAGACAAGGAGTAGAGATGATTGTTATGAACGAAGAACCTCTTGCAGAAGCAAGGATTCGGAAAGGAAGGACAAGTCATCAAAGAGCTACACAAAACGAAGACATCAAGATCAGGTTGGTGAATAGGTATCTGGTTCTGACTCTGACCACTACTCCGAGAGAAGTTATCACTCCGACTCTGAATATACTCAAGATGAAGGTGTTGTTGGTCTTGCACTTGTGTCAACCAACTCCTACGACATATTTGAGTCATCAAATGAAGGAATTGGAAGATGCTTCATGGCCAAAGGCCCCAAGGTATCACACCCTGAGTATTTTGATTTCAATAGAGATGAAGATGACCTGTTGGGTGATGATGATTTACTTGTTGACAATGCTAGTGATGAAAACTATGATGAAATTGCTATTAATCATGCTAATCAAGATGAGACGAATGACAATGATAACAAGGAGATTGAGCGTCTAACTAAAGAACTAAACACTCTTATGTTAGCTCATGAAACTACTTCAGAAGATCATCAAGAACTTTTAAAAAATCATGAGAAGCTACGCTTCAAGAAGCTCAGCCTAGAGCAATAATATGGGTTCTTAAAAGCCATCAATGATAATCTTCGGAAGAAAAGTTCTTCTTACATTGCCAAGCTTTTTCTCTTGTCTAGTTACATGCCACAAGTAAAATCTAGCAACAAGAGTAAGAAAGATTCTTCTTCTAGTAGTAACAATAATCATGCTAAATAAAATATTGTTGCTTCTAGTAGCTCTCTTGATTCCACTAATGATTCTCTTAGTCAAGTTACACTTGAGCAGGAAAATATCTTATTGAAGGGAATTATAGAGAAAGGTGTTTACAAGAGCCTTGCTGGAAGTAAGAAATTTGAGGAAATTGTACGCAAGCAAGGAAGGCACCGGAAGAATCAAGGTGTGGGTTTTGAACAAAAGTTCAATGCAAATGGAGTTGAGTGGGAAGAAGATCATATCCCAAGACAAAGTTTGTTCCTCAATAAGAGAAGTATGATCCTACTTCCTTCAAGGGGACACAAGCTCAAGATGATCTTCCACCACAAGACCATAAGCTAAAAGGCAAGGACAAGCTTCAAGAGGAGATTGATGCATTTGAGGATGCTCTAAAGGCTTTGGTCAAGTGGGTTCCCAAGTCCACCTCAAGTTCTACTTCATCAAGTACATCTACAACCCCAAGGATTCCCTTCAAGATGATGTGGACCCCAAAGAAGAAGAACCAGAGAGTTCTTGAGGGTGACTCTGCCAAAATACTTCACTCATATTCATATTGGTAAGAACAAGTGCAATCAACTTCAACATCTTGTACTAGTTCAAGGAGTCACAAACCCTCTTTACAGTAAGTCAAGGGACAAGGTAACCCAATGCTTCCATTGACATCATCATGTGTGTGTACTTCACTCTATGTCTATGGATATCCTTACTTGTTCCTTGTGGGACTAACTCATGTAGGTATTGAAAGTGCAACTCACTCCAATGGATTGCTCCAAATGATCTACGTCAACATTGAGCATCCACATCTTCAACATCTACATGAAGGCATCATCGACAAAACCCATGGTCAGTTCATCCCTCTAAAAGGGGATGTCACATTTAGGGGGAGCTTTACTCTAAGAATTGCGATAAAGCAACTCTAATGATGTGAACACAACAATGCTTTATGTAAAAGTGGTAACCCTGCTTGTGCTTAAACGATGAGTATGACCTATGATCAAATGTTCGCATTTGACTCCTAAGTCAATATACTCATATATAGATGACGTAGTCATCGCCAATTGCTTGATACTCCCTCCGTTCCGATTTACTCGTCATGGTTTTAGTTCAAATTTGAACTAAAACCATGACGAGTAAATCGGAATTGAATGAAAACCACGATGAGTAAATCGGAACGGAGGGAGTAGATGCTAGAGTGTTTGTGCATGATTTTCCACATATTTCATTTGCTATCTTATGGCGTGAGCATGTTGGTTGCATAATTTTCTCAATTCGAGGACATCCATTTGTTGTTATGATTGTTTGGGCTTTTCTTTTGCCAAATGGATGGACAAGAATGCCTAAGTACTCTCTCTAGCTATTTATGCTTTTCTCATCTCAAACTCTATTCATGCTACATCACAAAGTTTGATCTAAGTCAAATTCGAACCCTCTGGGTGAGGAGCACTTGGAGTCACCGACTCGTCATAGACTTAAGCTTCCAAAATCTCTTGATGCTTCTCGGTCTGACCAGTTCATTCCTTTCATTCACACCGAGTTCATTAAGTTGATCTAAGTTTCAATATCGGTGCAACTGATTTGAACACTTCGGTCTCACCGAGTTGCAATAACCGCTTGCGATTCTGCATCTCGGGGCCACCGAGTAGTTCCACTCGATCTCACCGACAGGGTCTGGATATATATACCCACGGGTTGAATTTTTGGAAATTTCTCCAAAAACCCTTCGCCCGCGCTGTCCAGCTCTACCGACTCCAGGTCTTCGGATCGTCACCTCTGTCGCCAGTGTCCTCTTGCCACTGGTCTCTACCGCTGTCAACGGGGTCTCCTCCGCCATTGTCACCATAGAGAACTCACCGCCAAGTTAGGATATGAGTTCGATCCTTTGTGCTTTCTCACTCCGATTCTCAGCACAAAGATAATGCCATGATTCTTGCCACAATTGAAACTATTCTACCCAGCAAAAAAACATTTAGATTAGTTTTGATTCAAAAATTTAGGGTTAGGTTTCCGCCGAACTCATCTCGGACCGACCGAGTTGTAGAAATCGGTCCCACTGATTTGGACTAGACCATTCCACTGTGATTTTCAGTCTGACTAAAACTCGTAAATTGGTGTGATCGAGTTCAGAACTTTGTGAAATCCTAGCAATATTGGTGTCACCGTATTGTGCCTCGGTCTGACCGAGTTCGCTAGTTGAGACACTGAATATTCCTTCGGTGTCACCGTGTTCACCAAATCGGTAGCTCCGAAATGACTTCAGTAGAAAACTAAAACTAAGTTTTTGGCTCAATTGTTTTGCAAAATCTCTGCACTTTGTGATGCTAATCCACTCTATCTCATCTATGTCTATTCACAGAGTCATCTTTTAGCTTGCAGCATGTCTGACAACAGTGACAGCCAGAATATCTCCGAGGAACAAGTTTAGATGAGTGAGGGCACTAGTCCCTCTAAGAGCAGTTCTGATGATGGGAGCAGAAGCACTCCCAACAACCTGCCAAAAGCTGCAACTAGGCAAAGGAATAAAAGACATCTGAGTCTAAGGATGAAGATTTTTTGATTGATGAGGAAGTCTCTTCCAAGAGGAAAGGATATCAAACGGAGTCCAAACGGAATGAAACCTTCGCGAGGATCTTTCTTGGAACAAAAGCAATCCAAAAGACTTGGAGTTGAAGTCTGGGACTCTATGAGGCGGCCACGAGGCAGGAGGGCATGCCCATGGGGGGGTAGGCGCGCCCCCCACCCTCGTGGGACCCTCGTAGCTCCACCGACGTACTTCTTTTGCCTATATATACTCTTATACCCTAGAAACATCAGGGGGAGCCACGAAACTGTTGGGGAACGTTGCATAAATAAAAAAATTCCTACGTTCACAATGATCAATCTATGAGTTCATCTAGCAATGAGAGAGAGGATTGCATCTACATACCCTTGTAGATCACGTGCGGAAGCGTTCAAGAGAACGGGGTTGAGGGAGTCGTTCTCGTCGTGATCCAAATCACCGGGGATCCTAGCGCTGAACGGACGGCACCTCCGCGTTCAACACACGTACGGTCAGCATGACATCTCCTCCTTCTTGATCCAGCAAGGGGGAAGGACAGGTCGATGAAGATCCAGCAGCACGACGGCGTGGTGGTGGATGCAGCGGGGTTCCGGCAGGGCTTCGCCAAGCGACTACGGGAGGAGGAGGTGTAGCAGGGGAGAGGGAGGCGCCAAGACTTCAGGGTGGGGCTGCCCTCCCTCCCCCCCCCTTATATAGGCCCCCTGGGAGGGCGCCGGCCCTGGAGATGGGATCTCCCAAGGGGGGCGGCGTCCAGGGGGGTGGAGTGCCCCCCAAGGCAAGTGGAGGCGCCCCCCCACTCTAGGGTTTCCAACCCTAGGCGCAGTGGGGCCCAAGGGGGGGCGCACCAGCCCACTAGCGGCTGGTTTCCCTCCCACTTCAGCCCACGGGGCCCTCCGGGATAGGTGGCCCCACCAGGTGGACCGCCGGGACCCTTCCGGTGGTCCCGGTACAATATCGGTGACCCCTGAAACAATCTCGATGACCGAAACTGCACTTCCTATATATAATTCTTTACCTCCGGACCATTCCGGAACTCCTCGTGACATCCGGGATCTCATCCGGGACTCAGAACAACTTTTGGTTTGCTGCATACTCATATTCATACAACCCTAGCGTCACCGAACCTTAAGTGTGTAGACCCTACGGGTTCGGGAGACATGCAGACATGACCGAGACGGCTCTCCGGTCAATAACCAACAGCGGGACTGGATACCCATGTTGGCTCCCACATACTCCTCGATGATCTCATCGGATGAACCACGATGTCGAGGATTTAAGCAACCCCGTATACAATTCCCTTTGTCAACCGGTACGTTACTTGCCCGAGATTCAAACGTGGTATCCCAATACATCGTTCAATCTCGTTGCCGGCAAGTCACTTTACTCGTACCGTAATGCATGATCCCATGACCAGACACTTGGTCACTTTGAGCTCATTATGATGATGCATTACCGAGTGGGCCCAGAGATACCTCTCCGTCATACGGAGTGACAAATCCCAGTCTCGATCCGTGTCAACCCAACAGACACTTTCGGAGATACCTGTAGTGCACCTTTATAGTCACCCAGTTACGTTGTGATGTTTGGTACACCCAAAGCACTCCTATGGTATCCGATAGTTACACGATCTCATGGTCTAAGGAAAAGATACATTGGAAAAGCTCTAGCAAACGAACTACACGATCTTTGTGCTATGCTTAGGATTGGGTCTTGTCCATCACATCATTCTCCTAATGATGTGATCCCGTTATCAATGACATCCAATGTCCATAGTCAGGAAACCATGACTATCTGTTGATTAACGAGCTAGTCAACTAGAGGCTCACTAGGGACATGTTGTGGTCTAAGTATTCACACGTGTATTATGATTTCCGGATAATACAATTATAGCATGAATAAAAGACAATTATCATGAACAAGGAAATATAATAATAATCCTTTTATTATTGCCTCTAGGGCATATTTCCAACAGTCTCCCACTTGCACTAGAGTCAATAATCTAGTTACATTGTGATGAATCGAACACCCACAGAGTTCTGGTGTTGATCATGTTTTGCTCACGGAAGAGGTTTAGTCAACGGATCTGCGACATTTAGATCCGTATGTACTTTGCAAATATTTATGTCTCCATCTTGAACATTTTCACGGATGGAGTTGAAATGACGCTTGATGTGCCTGGTCTTCTTGTGAAACCTGGGCTCCTTGGCAAGGGCAATAGCTCCAGTGTTGTCGCAGAAGAGAGTGATTGGCCCCGACGCATTGGGTATGACTCCTAGGTCGGTGATGAACTCCTTCATCCATATTGCTTCATGTGCTGCCTCCGAGGCTGCCATGTACTCCGCTTCACATGTAGATCCCGCCACGACGCTCTACTTGCAACATCACTAGCTTACTGCTCCACGATTCAACATATACACGTATCCGGTTTGTGACTTAGAGTCATCCAGATATGTGTCGAAGCTAGCATCGACATAACCCTTTACGACGAGCTCTTCGTCACCTGCATAAACGAGAAACATGTCCTTTGTCCTTTTCAGGTACTTTAGGATATTCTTGACCGCTGTCCAGTGTTCCTTGTCGGGATTACTTTGGTATCTTCCTACCAAACTTACGGCAAGGTTTACATCAGGTCTGGTACACAGCATGGCATACATAATAGATCCTATTGCTTAGGCATAGGGGATGACACTCATCTCTTCTTTATCTTTTGCCGTGGTCGGGCATTGAGCCGAGCTCAATCTCACACCTTGCAATACAGGCAAGAACCCTTTCTTGGACTGATCCATTTTGAACTTCTTCAAAATCTTATCAAGGTATGTGCTTTGTGAAAGACCTATGAGCCGTCTCGATCTATCCCTATAGATCTTGATGCCTAATATGTAAGCAGCTTCTCCAAGGTCCTTCATTGAAAAACACTTATTCAAGTAGGCCTTAATGATGTCCAAAAGTTCTATATTATTTCCCATCAAAAGTATGTCATCTACATATAATATGAGAAATGCTAAAGAGCTCCCACTCACTTTCTTGTAAACGCGGGCTTCTCCATAAGTCTGCATAAACCCAAACGCTTTGATCATCTCATCAAAGCAAATGTTCCAACTCCGAGATGCTTGCACCAGCCCATAAATGGATCGCTGGAGTTTGCATACCTTGTTAGCATTCTTAGGATCGACAAAACCCTCCTGCTGCATCATATATAGTTCTTCCTTAAGATAGCCGTTAAGGAATGCCGTTTTTACGTCCATCTGCCATATCTCATAATCATAGTATGCGGCAATTGCTAACATGATTCGGACGGACTTCAGCTTCGCTACTGGAGAGAAAGTCTCATCATAGTCAACCACTTGAACTTGCCGATAACCCTTAGCGACAAGTCGAGCTTTATAGATGGTAACATTACCATCCGCGTCCATCTTCTTCTTAAAGATCCATTTGTTTTCTATCGCTCGCCGATCATCGAGCAAGTCTGTCAAAGTCCATACTTTTTTTTCATACATGGATTCTATCTCGGATTGCATGGCTTCAAGCCATTTGTTGGAATCTGGGCCCGCCATCGCTTCTTCATAGTTCGAAGGTTCACCGTTGTCTAACAACATGATTTCCACGACAGGGTTTCCATACCACTCTGGTGTGGAACGTGTCCTTGTGGACCTACGAAGTTCAGTAGCAACTTGATCCGAAGTACCTTGATCATCATCATTAATTTCCTCTCCAGTCGGTGTAGGCACCACAAGAACATTTTCCTGAGCTGCACTACTTTCCGGTTCGAGAGGTAGTACTTCATCGAGTTCTACTTTCCTCCCACTTACTTCTTTCGAGAGAAACTCTTTTTCCAGAAAGGATCCGTTCTTGGCAACAATGATCTTGCCCTCGGATCTTAAGTAGAAGGTATACCCAATGGTTTCCTTAGGGTATCCTATGAAGACGCATTTTTCTGACTTGGGTTCGAGCTTTTCAGGTTGAAGTTTCTTGACATAAGCATCGCATCCCCAAACTTTTAGAAACGACAGCTTAGGTTTCTTCCCAAACCATAATTCATACGGTGTCGTCTCAACGGATTTAGACGGAGCCCTATTTAAAGTGAATGTAACTGTCTCTAGAGCGTATCCCCAAAATGATAGCGGTAAATCGGTAAGAGACATCATAGATCGCACCATATCCAATAGAGTGTGATTACGACGTTCGGACACACCATTACGCTGAGGTGTTCCAGGCGGCGTGAGTTGTGAAACGATTCCAAATTTCCTTAAGTGCGTACCAACTTCGTGACAAATATTCTCCTCCATGATCTGATCATAAGAATTTTATCTTTTGGTCACGTTGATTCTCTACCTCATTCTGAAATTCCTTGAACTTTTCAAAGGTCTCAGACTTGTGTTTCATCAAGTAGACATACCCATATTGTCACGCCCAATATGTGATACTATCCTAAAGAGACTCGAAGGTCCCACCAAGGATAGAACCGCATATTGAAACGCTTTTGCAAGGTGGATATCATTACATCAACATTACATAATAGATGGGGATACATACAAGAGGCATACAATGCCACACGAATACAATGATACACAATACACAATAGCATCATCCGACTACGGATGAAACACAAACAGAAACTCAAACGACATCCACCCTGCTAGCCCAGGCTGCCAACCTGGAACCTATCCCCTGATCAAAGAAGAAGCAGAAGAAGAACTCCGAAAAAAGCAAACATCACTCTCGCGTCATGATCATCTCATAACCTGTACCTGCAACTGCTGTTGTAGTAATCTGTGAGCCACGAGGACTCATCAATCCCATTACCATGGGTATCAAGACTAGCAAAGCTTAATGGGAAAGGAAGGGGTACAATGGTGAGGTTGCAGCAGCGACTAAGCATATATGGTGGCTAACATACGCAAATAAGAGCAAGAAGAGAGCAAACGGAACGGACGTGAAGCTAGCAATGATCATGAAGTGATCCTGAACTCCCACTTACGTCAAACATAACCCAAAGACCGTGTTCACTTCCCGGACTCCGCCGAAAAGAGACCATCACGGCTACACACGCGGTTGATGCGTTTTAATTCGAATCTGGTGTCAAGTTATCTACAACCGGACATTAACAAATTCCCATCTGCCCATAACCGCGGGCACGGCTTTCGAAAGTTTATACCATGCAGGGGTGTCCCAACTTAGCCCATGATAAGCTCTCGCGATCAACGAAGGATATACCTTCTCCCAGGAAGGCCCGATCAGACTCGGAATCCGGGTTTACAAGACATTTCGACAATGGTAAAACAAGACCAGCAAAGCCGCCTGGATGTGCCGACAAATCCCGATAGGAGATGCACATATCTCGTTCTCAGGGCACATCGGATGAGCAAGACGACAGGTTGGCATAGACCCTGGTTGCCCAGGGGGGCGCCGGACATCGCTCTGCTTGGACCAGCACTCGGAGGAGAACTGGCCTGGGGGGGGTAAAATAAAGATGACCCTCGGGCTCCGGAAACCCAAGGGAAAAAGGGCTAGGTGAGGCAAATGGTAAAACCAAGGTTGGGCCTGGCTGGAGGAGTTTTATTCAAAGCGAACTGTCAAGGGGGTCCCATAAATCACCCAACCATGTAAGGAGCACAAAATCCGGGAACATAACACCGGTATGACGGAAACTAGGGCGGCAAGAGTGGAACAAAACACCAGGCATAAGGCCGAGTCTTCCACCCTTTACCAAGTATATAGATGCATTAATTAAATAAGAGATATTGTGATATCCCAACATAATCCTGTTCACCATGGAGCAATCTTCAAACTTCACCTGCAACTAATAACGCTATAAGAGGGGCTGAGCAAAAGCGGTAACATAGCCAAGCAATGGTTTGCTAGGAAGGGTAAAAAGGTTAGAGGCTGACATGGCAATTTGGGAGGCTTGAGTAGCAATTGATAGGTAGCGCATCAAAGTGGTAGAACGAAGCAACTAGCATAGCAATGATAGTAGTGAGATCCAGGGTAGCGGTCATCTTGCCTGAAATCCCGCTAGGAAGAAGAACGAGTCCTTGAAGAAGACAAGCGGACGTGGTCGAACGAATCCTCACAATCGCAACATTACCGGAACTAAGAAGCAACACCGGAAAGAAACAAACAACATGGTAAATGCACAAACATAAACATGGCATGATGCACAATTCAAGTATGATGCATGTCCGGTTTAAATAGCATGGCATGGCATGGCAAAATGCAACAAGCAACACTACAAGTTAAGTGGAGCTCAATATGCAACGAGTTGCATATTGACATAACACCACATTGACATATTTAGTTTAATCTCGTTTAAGCTACCAAACAATATTAAATGTTGTTAAACATGGCAAGAGGTGAAGCATAATTAAACTACCTATCTAGGCAAGTTTAAATGAGGCCGGAACAACAAACAACAATTCCGCTAAATCCCCACATGCAAATTATGAATTTGGTACTTTTCTGCCCTAAAACATATTTTATTTTTGTTAAACAGGAAAATAAAGTGCACCATGTTAAACTAGGCATTTTCCCACCCCATTTACATATAAAGTTTATTTAAAACCGAGCTACGGTTATTTAGTTATGAAATAAAGCATTTTAGCATGGCATTTGAGCAAATTTAAACAAACAGCATTTTAAACATTTTAAACATGGATGAGAGTAGCATATTATGAAACTAGATGAAAAACTAAGCATTTTTCATATATAATGGTTTTACATATGATGCATGATTTGTGAGTTATTAAATGCATGAAGACTAGGGGTTTTTCTGTAAAACAGTAAATCACTGGAAAATTAGACAAATTCACATAACTGAAAAAAAAAACATGAACAGGCCGAAACTGAAACTGGAACAGACCCAACAGTAAAAAAATAGGAGGCGCTAGGGGTGGCCTCACCATGGGCCAAGCCCAGGCAGTAGAGAGGTAGGCCGGGGCGGACTGGAACTGTAGGGGAAGCAGCGGGGCCGGCGCTGGGCCTGCTGCGGATCTGGGCCACGCGCAGGGCAGCGGTTCGACGCGTGCGCTGGCACGGTCAATTCATAGGGTCAACGTGGGGCTGTGGTCAACGAGCGAAGTAGCGAGCGCTGCTCGACCTGAAGCAGGGAACGAAGGGGAAGCAGAGGCACGGGATTATGATGGCGCGGTGGCCTCTGGTGGGGCGACGCGACGGCCTGGAAGCTGGGATGCAGGGCCTCGCGCAGATCTGACAGCGACGGCGACTAACAGAGCAGGGCGGCGTCGACTGCTGCTGTTATAGAGAGAGATCAAGAGTGAGGGGAGGCAGGAGGAAGAAAATAAAGGAGAAGGAAGGAGCAGGGAAATGGCAGCCTGGACCTGGATGGCGACGCGAGGACTTGACAGGGAAGCCTGTCGGACGAGGAGGCTGGGGACGGCTCGTTCTGGCCGGAGCAGAGGCGTGGAACGAGGCAGGATGGAGCTTCAGGTTCGAGCGGCCATGGCGGGGAGGCGCTCTGGGAAGAAGATGGCAGCGGGCGGAGGCGACCTCCGGTGACGCGGGAGAGGTGAGGGAGGCCGGACGGAGCAACATATCCAGGCAATGGGGCGGCGAGGTGGAGGTCGGGGACGGCCCGATCTGGCCGGAGACGAGGCCGTGGGCGATGGTGAAGTAGGCGGCGCACGTCCTCTGTTCAAAAGACAGAGAGTTTGAGCGACAGAGGGAGAGAGCGAGAGAAACAATAGGAGGAGGAGAATGAAGGGAGAGAGAAGGAAGCAGGGGCATGGCCTGGCCGTGGTCGATGCGGCGCCGGGCGTGCTCAGGGCGAGGGCGCCATGGACCGAGAGGAGGGAGCTTGAGCTCCTGGTTGCTGCAGGAGGACGACGGGGTCCTGGTTGCTGGCTTCTGTTGCCAGCGGGAGAAGTGGCTCGGGGTCGTGGACGAGCTCCTGGCTCGAGGCGGGGAAGAATGGGGGTGTAGGTGGAGATCGAGGGGAGTTTCTGGTTGGATCGAAGAAATCCGGTGGGGATTGGTCAACGTTGGAATCAAGGGGAGACCAAGTAGCGGCGGGATGGATCCCGAGAGAGAAGGCAGGTAGGTGGCGGCGGGCAGGAGGATGGATGGGACATCTCTCCTCAATTTTAGGGTTGGGGTCTATATATATAGGAAAAGAGGGGAGTTTTTGGTTCATCCGATCACGATCGAACGGCTCTGGGAAAATAGGTTAGGAAGCCCAAATAAAACAACGAAGATATTTTACGGATGTTAGGGGATGATTCGAATCCAACGGAGATGACTGAGCGGGTCAGGTTCGGGGCAGGTTTTGGACGCACGCGAGGGGTCTGAGAGAGGTCGATGAAGACTAGGGTCTGACAATAGGTCAACGAAGACGAAGAGAGAAGCGGTCACTCCGAACGGCTACGAGGTTTTATGAAAACATGCGGATGCAATGCGGATGATGCGATGATGAAATGCAACAAACAAATAAATCGCACGGCGACAACGAAAAACATGGAAGGCGTCTGAAGCGCCAGTCTTGGGATGTTACACATATCTACTCAAGTCATCAGTGAGAGTGAGAACATAACGATATCCTCCGCGAGCCTCAACGCTCATTGGACCGCACACATCGGTATGTATGATTTCCAATAAGTTGGTTGCTCGCTCCATCGTTCCAGAGAACGGAGTGCTGGTCATTTTGCCCATGAGGCATGGTTCGCATGTGTCAAATGATTCATAATCTAGAGACTCTAAAAGTCCATCAGCATAGAGATTCTTCATGCGCTTGACACCAATGTGACCAAGGCGGCAGTGCCACAAGTATGTGGGACTATCGTTATCAACTTTACATCTTTTGGTATTCACACTATGAATATGAGTAACATTACGTTCGAGATTCATTAAGAATAAACCATTGACCATCGGGGCATGACCATAAAACATATCTCTCATATAAATAGAACAACCATTATTCTCGGATTTAAATGAGTAGCCATCTCGCATTAAACGAGATCCTGATACAATGTTCATGCTCAAACTTGGCACTAAATAACAAGTATTGAGGTTTAAAACTAATCCCATGGGTAAATCTAGAGGTAGCGTGCCGACGGCGATCAGATCGACCTTGGAACCATTCCCGACGCGCATCGTCACCTCGTCCTTCGCCAGCGCTTATTCCGCAGCTCCTGCTGTGAGTTACAAATATGAGCAACAACACCGGTATCAAATACCCAGGAGTTACTACTGAAGGAAATATGCCCTAGAGGCAATAATAAAGTTATTATTTATTTCCTTATTTCATGATAAATGTTTATTATTCATGCTAGAATTGTATTAACCGGAAACATAATACATGTGTGAATACATAGACAAACATAGTGTCACTAGTATGCCTCTACTTAACTAGCTCGTTTATCAAAGATGGTTATGTTTCCTAACCATGGACAAAAGAGTTGTCATTTGATTAACGGGATCACATCATTAGGAGAATGATGTGATTGACTTGACACATTCCTTTAGCTTAGCACTTGATCGTTTAGTATGTTGCTATTGCTTTCTTCATGACTTATACATGTTCCTGTAACTATGAGATTATGCAACTCCCGTTTACCGGAGGAACACTTTGGGTGCTACGAAACGTCACAACGTAACTGGGTGATTATAAAGGAGTACTATAGGTGTCTCCAAAGGTACATGTTGGGTTGGCGTATTTCGAGATTAGGTTTTGTCACTCCGATTGTCGGAGAGGTATCTCTAGGCCCTCTCAGTAATGCACATCACTATAAGCCTTGCAAGCAATGTAGCTAATGAGTTAGTTACGGAATGATGCATTACGTAACGAGTAAAGAGACTTGCCGGTAACGAGATTGAACTAGGTATTGGATACCGGCGATCGAATCTCGGGCAAGTAACATACGATGACAAAGGGAACAACGTATGTTGTTATGCGGTTTGACCGATAAATATCTTCGTATAATATGTAGGAGCCAATATGGGCATCCAGGTTCCGCTATTGGTTATTGACCGAGAATAGTTCTAGGTCATGTCTACATAGTTCTCGAACCCGTAGGGTCCGCACGCTTAAGGTTTCGATGACAGTTATATTATGAGTTTATGAGTTTTGATGTACCGAAGGAGTTCGGAGTCCCGGATGAGATCGGGGACATGACGAGGAGTCTCGAAATGGTCGAGACGTAAAGATTGATATATTGGACGACTATATTCGGAGTTCGGAAAGGTTCCGAGTGATTCGAGTATTTTTCGGAGTACCGGAGAGTTACGGGAATTCGCCGGAGAGTATATGGGCCTTATTGGGCTTTAGGGGAAAGAGAGAGGAGAGGTTGGGCGCCCCCCCAAGGCCTAGTCCGAATTGGACTAGGGGGAGGGGCTGCGCCCCCTCCTTCCTTCTCTTCTCTTCCCCCTTCCCTTGACTCCTACCACTACTACTTGGAAGGGGGGAATCCTACTCCCGGTGGCTCCTCCTTGGTGCGCCTCCTCCTAGGCCGGCCACCCCCTCCCTTGCTCCTTTATATACGGGGGCAGGGGGGCACCCCATTACAACACAAGTTGATCTATGGATCGTTCCTTAGCCGTGTGCGGTGCCCCCCTCCACCATATTCCACCTCGGTCATATCGTCGCGGAGTTTAGGCGAAGCCCTGCGCCGGTAGAGCATCATCATCATCACCACGCCATCATGCTGATGGAACTCATCCCCGACACTTTGCTGGATCGGAGTCCGGGGATCGTCATCGAGCTGAACGTGTGCTGAACTCGGAGGTGCCGTACGTTCGGTACTTGGATCGGTCGGATCATGAAGACGTACGACTACATCAACCGTGTTGTCATAATGATTCCGCTTACAGTCTACGAGGGTACGTGGACAACACTCTCTCCTCTCGTTGCTATGCCATCACCATGATCTTGCGTGTGCATAGGAAATTTTTTGAAATTACTACGTTCCCTAACAGTGGCATCCGAGCCTAGGTTTTATGCATTGATGTTATATGCACGAGTAGAACACAAGTGAGTTGTGGGCGATACAAGTCATACTGCTTACCAGCATGTCATACATTGGTTCGGCGGTATTGTGAGATGAAGCGGCCAGACCGACATTACTCGTACGCTTACGCGAGACTGGTTTCACCGTTACGAGCACTTGTGCTTAAAGGTGGCTGGCGGGTGTCTGTCTCTCTCACTTTAGCTGAATCGAGTGTGGCTACGCCCGGTCCTTGCGAAGGTTAAAACAGCACTAACTTGACGAACTATCGTTGTGGTTTTGATGCGTAGGTAAGAACGGTTCTTGCTAAAGCCAGTAGCAGCCACGTAAAATTTGCAACAACAAAGTAGAGGACGTCTAACTTGTTTTTGCAGGGCATGTTGTGATGTGATATGGTCAAGACGTGATGCTATATTTTATTGTATGAGATGATCATGTTTTGTAACAGAAGTTATCGGCAACTGGCAGGAGCCATATGGTTGTCGCTTTATTGTATGAAATGCAAACGCCCTGTAATTGCTTTACTTTATCACTAAGCGGTAGCGATAGTCGTAGAAGCAATAGATGACGCAATGACAACGATGCTACGATGGAAATCAAGGTGTCGCGCCGGTGACGATGGTGATCACGACGGTGCTTCGAAGATGGAGATCACAAGCACAAGATGATGATGGCCATATCATATCACTTATATTGATTGCATGTGATGTTTATCCTTTATGCATCTTATCTTGCTTTGATTGTCGGTAGCATTTTAAGATGATCTCTCACAAATTATCAAGAAGTGTTCTCCCTGAGTATGCACCGTTGCGAAAGTTCTTCGTGCTGAGACACCACGTGATGATCGGGTGTGATAGGCTCTACGTTCAAATACAACGGGTGCAAAACAGTTGCACACGCGGAATACTCGGGTTAAACTTGACGAGCCTAGCATATACAGATATGGCCTTGGAACACGGAGACCGAAAGGTCGAGCGTGAATCATATAGTAGATATGATCAACATAGTGATGTTCACCATTGAAACTACTCCATCTCACGTGATGATCGGACATGGTTTAGTTGATATGGATCATGTAATCACTTAGAGGATTAGAGGGATGTCTATCTAAGTGGGAGTTCTTAAGTAATATGATTAATTGAACTTAAATTTATCATGAACTTAGTCCTGGTAGTATTTTGCAAATTATGTTGTAGATCAATAGCTTGCGTTGTTGCTTTCATATGTTTATTTTGATATGTTCCTAGAGAAAATTGTGTTGAAAAATGTTAGTAGCAATGATGCGGATTGGATCCGTGATCTGAGGTTTATCCTCATTGCTGCACAGAAGAATTATGTCCTTAATGCACCGCTAGGTGATAGACCTATTGCAGGAGCAAATGCAGACATTATGAGCGTTTGGCTAGCTCAATATGATGACTACTTGATAGTTTAGTGCACCATACTTAACAGCTTAGAATCGGGACTTCAAAGATGTTTTGAACGTCATGGACCATATGAGATGTTCCAGGAGTTGAAGTTAATACTTCAAGCAAATACCCGAGTTGAGAGATATGAAGTCTCCAACAAGTTCTATAGCTAAAAGATGGAGGAGAATCGCTCAACTAGTGAGCATGTGCTCAGATTGTCTGGGTACTTCAATCACTTGAATCAAGTGGGAGTTAATCTTCCAGATAAGATAGTGATTGACAGAATTCTCTAGTCACCATCACTAAGTTACTAGAACTTCGTGATGAATTATAGTATGCAAGGGATGACGAAAACAATTCCCGAGCTCTTCGTGATGTTGAAATTGACGAAGGTGGAAATCAAGAAAGAGCATCAAGTGTTGATGATTGACAAGACCACTAGTTTCAAGAAAAGGGCAAAGGGAAAGAAAGGGAAACTTCAAGTAGAATGGCAAACAAGTTGTCACTCCCGTGAAGAAGACCAAAGCTGGACCAAAGCCTGAAACTGAGTGCTTACACTGCAAAGGAAATGGTCACTGGAAACGGAAATACCCTGAATATTTGGTGGATAAGAAGGATGGCAAAGTGAACAAGGGTATATTTGATATATAGGTTATTCATGTGTACCTTACTAGTGTTTATAGTAGCCCCTGAGTATTTGATACTTGTTCGGTTGCTAAAAATTAGTAACTCGAAATAGGAGTTACAGAATAAGCAGAGACTAGTTGAGGGTGAAGTGACGATGTGTATTGGAAGTGGTTCCAAGATTGATATGATCATCATCGCACACTCCCTATACTTTCGGGAGTAGTGTTAAACCTAAATAAATGTTATTTGGCGTTTGCGTTGAGCATGAATATGATTTGATCATGTTTATTGCAATACGGTTATTCATTTGAAGTCAGAGAATAATTGTTGTTCTGTTTACATGAATAAAACCTTCGATGGTCATACACCCAATGAAAATAGTTTGTTGGATCTCGATCGTAGTAATACACATAGTCATAATATTGATGCCAAAAGATGCAAAGATGATAATGATAGTGCAACTTATTTGTGGCACTGCCGTTTGGGTCATATCGGTGTAAAGCGCATGAAGAACCTCCATAAAGATGGATTTTCGGAATCACTTGGTTATGAATCATTTGATGCTTGCGAACCGTGCCTTTTGGGCAAGATGACTAAAACTCCGTTCTCCGGAACAATCGAACGAGCTACTAACTTATTGGAAATAATACATACTGATGTATGCGATCCGATGAGTGTTAAGGCTCGTGGCAAGTATCTTTATTTTCTAACCTTCACAGATGATTTGAGCAGATATGGGTATATCTACTTGATGAAACATAAGTCTGAAATAGTTGAAAAGTTCAAAGAATTTCAGAGTGAAGTGGAAAAATCATCGTAACAAGAAAAATTAAGTTTCTATGATCTGATCGTGGAGACAAATATTTGAGTTATTAGTTTGGTCTTCATTTGAAACAATGTGAAATAGTTTCGCAACTCACGCCATCTGGAACACCACAATGTAATGGTGTGTCCGAACGTCGTAATCGTACTTTACTAGATATGGTGTTATCTATGATGTCTCTTATTGGTTTACCACTATCATTTTGGGGTTATGCATTAGAGACAGCTGCATTCACGTTTAATAGGGCAACATCTAAATCCGTTGAGACGACACCGTATGAACTATGGTTTAGCAGTAAACCTAAGCTGTCATTTCTTAAAGTTTGGGGCTGCGATGCTTAGGTGAAAAAGTTTTCACCTGATAAGCTCGAACCCAAAACGGAGAAGTGCGTCTTCATAGAATACCCAAAGGTAAATATTGGGTACACCTTCTATCACAGATCCGAAAGCAAGATTCGTTGCTAAAGAATGGATCCTTTCTAGAGAAGGAGTTTCTCTCGAAAGAAGTGAGTGGGAGGAAACTAGAACTTGATGAGGTAACTGTACCTGCTCCCTTATTGGAAATTAGTTCATCACAGAAATCTGTTCCTGTGACTACTACACAAATTAGTGAGGAAGTTAATGATGATGATCATGAAACTTCAGATTAAGTTACTATAGAACCTCGTAGGTCTTCCAGAGTAAGATCCGCACCAGAGTGGTACGGTAATCCTGTTCTGGAAGTTATGTTACTAGACCATGACGAACCTACGAACTATGAGGAAGCGATAATGAGCCCAGATTCCGCGAAATGGTTTGAGGCCATGAAATCTGAGATGGGATCCATGTATGAGAACAAAGTGTGGACTTTGGTTGACTTGCTCGATGATCAGAAAGCCATGTTAAATAAATGGATCTTCAAGAGGAAGACGGACGCTGATAAGAGTGTTACTATCTACTAAGCTCGACTTGTTGCGAAAGGTTTTCAACAAGTTCAAGGTGTTGAATATGATGAGATTTTCTCACTCGTATCGAAGCTTAAGTCTGTCTGAATCATGTTAGCAATTGCCACATTTTATGAAATCTGGCAAATGGATGTCAAAACTGCATTCCTTAATAGATTTATTAAAGAAGAGTTGTATATGATGCAACCAGAAAGTTTTTGTCAATCCTAAAGATGCTAACAAAGTGTGCAAGCTCTAGCGATCCATCTATGGACTGGTGCAAGCATCTCGGAGTTGGAATATACGCTTTGATGAGTTGATCAAAGCATATGGTTTTATACAGACTTTTGAAGAAGCCTGTATTTACAAGAAAATGAGTGGGAGCTCTGTAGCATTTCTAATATTATATGTGCATGACATATTGTATATTGGAAATGATATCGAAATTCTGGATAGCATGAAAGGATACTTGAATAAGAGTTTTTCAAAGCAAGACCTCGGTGAAGCTGCTTACACATCGAGCATCAAGATCTATATAGATAGATCAAGATGCTTGATAAGATTTTTCAATAAGTACATACCTTGATAAATTTTTGAAATAGTTCAAAATGGAACAGTCAAAGAAGGAGTTCTTTCCTGTGTTACAAGGTGTGAAGTTGAGTAAGACTCAAGACCCGACCATTGCAGAAAATAGAAAGAGAATGAAAAGTCATTCCCTATGCCTCAGTCATAGGTTCTATAAAGTATGCTATGTTGTGAACCAGACCTATTATATACCTTGCTCTGTGTTTGGTAAAGGAATACAATTTTGATCTAATAAGTAGATCACTGGACATGGGTCAATAATATCCTTAGTGAGGACTAAGGAGATGTTTCTCGATTATGGAGGTGATAAAAGAGCCCGTCGTAAAAGTTACAACGATGCAAGCTTTTACACCAATCCAGATGACTCTAAGTCTCAATCTGGATACATATTGAAAGTGGGAGCAATTAGCTAGAGTAGCTCAGTGCAGAGCATTGTGGACATAGAATATTTGCGAAATACATACGGCTCTGAATATGACAGGCCCGTTGACTAAACTTCTCTCACGAGCAAAACATGATCATACCTTAGTACTCTTTGGGTGTTAATCACATAGCGATGTGAACTAGATTATTGACTCTAGTAAACCCTTTGGGTGTTAATCACATGACGATGTAAACTATGGGTATTAATCACATACAGATGTGAATATTGGTGGTGATGTGAACTAGATTATTGACTCTAGTGCAAGTGGGAGACTGAAGGAAATATGCCCTAGAGGCAATAATAAAGTTATTATTTATTTCCTTATTTCATGATAAATTTTTATTATTCATGCTAGAATTGTATTAACCAGAAACATAATACATGTGTGAATACATAGACAAACATAGTGTCACTAGTATGCCTCTACTTGACTAGCTCGTTTATCAAAGATGGTTATGTTTCCTAACCATGGACAAAAGAGTTGTCATTTGATTAACGGGATCACATCATTAGGAGAATGATGTGATTGACTTGACCCATTCCTTTATCTTAGCACTTGATCGTTTAGTATGTTGCTATTGCTTTCTTCATGACTTATACATGTTCCTGTAACTATGAGATTATGCAACTCCCGTTTACCGGAGGAACACTTTGGGTGCTATGAAACGTCACAACGTAACTGGGTGATTATAAAGGAGTACTATAGGTGTCTCCAAAGGTACATGTTGGGTTGGCGTATTTCGAGATTAGGTTTTGTCACTCCGATTGTCGGAGAGGTATCTCTAGGCCCTCTCGGTAATGCACATCACTATAAGCCTTGCAAGCAATGTAGCTAATGAGTTAGTTACGGAATGATGCATTACGTAACGAGTAAAGAGACTTGCCGGTAACGAGATTGAACTAGGTATTGGACACCGGCGATCGAATCTCGGGCAAGTAACATACCGATGACAAAGGGAACAACGTATGTTGTTATGCGGTTTGACCGATAAAGATCTTCGTAGAATATGTAGGAGCCAATATGGGCATCCAGGTTCCGCTATTGGTTATTGACCGAGAATAGTTCTAGGTCATGTCTACATAGTTCTCGAACCCGTAGGGTCCGCACGCTTAAGGTTTCGATGACAGTTATATTATGAGTTTATGAGTTTTGATGTACCGAAGGAGTTCGGAGTCCCGGATGAGATCGGGGACATGACGAGGAGTCTCGAAATGATCGAGACGTAAAGATTGATATATTGAACGACTATATTCGGAGTTCGGAAAGGTTTCGAGTGATTCGAGTATTTTTCGGAGTACCGGAGAGTTACGGGAATTCGCCGGAGAGTATATGGGCCTTATTGGGCTTTAGGGGAAAGAGAGAGGAGAGGTTGGGCGCCCCCCCAAGGCCTAGTCCGAATTGGACTAGGGGGAGGGGCTGCGCCCCCTCCTTCCTTCTCTTCTCTTCCCCCTTTCCTTGACTCCTACTCCTACTACTTGGAAGGGGGGAATCCTACTCCCGGTGGCTCCTCCTTGGTGCGCCTCCTCCTAGGCCGGCCACCCCCTCCCTTGCTCCTTTATATACGGGGGCAGGGGGGCACCCCATTACAACACAAGTTGATCTACGGATCGTTCCTTAGCCGTGTGCGGTGCCCCCCTCCACCATATTCCACCTCGGTCATATCGTCGTGGAGTTTAGGCGAAGCCCTGCGCTGGTAGAGCATCATCATCGTCACCACGCCGTCGTGCTAACGGAACTCATCCCCGACACTTTGCTGGATCAGAGTCCGGGGATCGTCATCGAGCTGAACGTGTGCTGAACTCGGAGGTGCCGTACGTTCGGTACTTGGATCAGTCGGATCGTGAAGACGTACGACTACATCAACCCCGTTGTCATAACGCTTCCGCTTACGGTCTACGAGGGTACGTGGACAACACTCTCCCCTCTCGTTTCTATGCCATCACCATGATCTTGCGTGTGCGTAGGAAAATTTTTAAAATTACTACGTTCCCTAACAACTACGAGTACTGGTAAGGTACACATCAATTACATGTATATCACATATACCTTTAGTGTTGCTGGCCTTCTTGTCCGCTAAGTATTTGGGGCAGTTCCGCTTCCAGTGACCTTTCCCTTTGCAATAAAAGCACTCAGTCTCAGGCTTGGGTCCATTCCTTGACTTCTTCCCGGCAACTAGCTTACCGGGCGCAGCAACCTCTTTGCCGTCCTTCTTGAAGTTCTTCTTACCCTTGCCCTTCTTGAACTTGGTGGTTTTATTGACCATCAACGCTTGATGTTCTTTCTTGATTTCTACCTCTGCCGACTTCAGCATTGAAAATACTTCAGGAATAGTTTTCACCATCCCCTGCATATTGTAGTTCATCACAAAGCTCTTGTAGCTCGGTGGGAGCGACTGAAGGATTCTGTCAATGACCGCCTCGTCCGGGAGGTTAATGTCCAGCTGGGTCAGGCGGTTGTGCAACCCAGACATTTTGAGTATGTGCTCACTGACATAACCGTTTTCCTCCATCTTACAACTATAGAACTTGTCGGAGACCTCATATCTCTCGACCCGGGCATGAGCTTGGAAAACCATTTTCAGCTCCTCAAACATCTCATATGCTCTGTGTTGCTCAAAACGCTTTTGGAGCCCCGGTTAGCTGTAAAGATGACGCGCTGAACGAGTGAGTAATCATCAGCACATGACTGCCAAGCATTCACAACGTCTTGGTTCTCTGGGATGGGTGCTTCACCTAGCGGTCCTTCTAGGACATATGCTTTCTTGGCAGCTATGAGGATGATCCTCAGGTTCCGGACCCAGTCTGAATAGTTGCTGCCATCATCTTTCAGCTTGGTCTTCTCTAGGAACGCGTTGAAGTTCATGTTGACATGAGCGTTGGCCATTTGATCTACAAGACATATTTTGCAAAGATTTTAGACTAAGTTCATGATAATTAAGTTCATCTAATCAAATTATTTAATGAACTCCCACTCAGATTTGACATCCCTCTAGTCATCTAAGTGTTACATGATCCAAGTCGACTAGGCCATGTCCGATCATCACGTGAAACGGACTAGTCATCATCGGTGAACATCTCCATGTTGATCGTATCTTCCATACGACTCATGTTCGACCTTTTGGTCTCTGTGTTCCGAGGCCATGTCTGTACATGCTAGACTCGTCAAGTTAACCTAAGTGTTTTTGCATGTGCAAAATTGTCTTACACCCGTTGTATGTGAACGTAAGAATCTATCACACCCGATCATCACGTGGTGCTTCAAAACGACGAACTTTAGCAACGGTGCACAGTTAGGGGGAACACTTTCTTGAAATTATTATGAGGGATCATCTTATTTACTACTGTCGTTCTAAGTAAACAAGATGCATAAACATAATAAACATCACATGCAATTATATAGTAGTGACATGATATGGCCAATATCATATAGCTCCTTTGATCTCCATCTTCGGGGCTCCATGATCATCTTCGTCACCGGCATGACACCATGATCTCCATCATCATGATCTCCATCATCGTGTCTCCATGAAGTTGCTCGCCAACTATTACTTCTACTACTATAGCTAACGGTTTAGCAATAAAGTAAAGTAATTACATGGCGTTAAATCATTGACACGCAGGTCATACAATAATTAAGACAACTCCTATGGCTCCTGCCGGTTGTCATACTCATCGACATGCAAGTCGTGATTCCTATTACAAGAACATGATCTCATACATCACAATATATCATTCATCATCCATCACAACTTTTGGCCATATCACATCACAAAGCAATTGCTGCTAAAACAAGTTAGACGTCCTCTAATTGTTGTTGCATCTTTTACGTGGCTGCAATAGGGTTCTAGCAAGAACGTTTTCTTACCTGCGAATAACCACAACGTGATTTGTCAACTTCTATTTACCCTTCATAAGGACCCTTTTCATCGAATCCGCTCCAACTAAGGTGGGAGAGATAGACACCCGCTAGCCACCTTATGCAACTAGTGCATGTCAGTCGGTGGAACCTGTCTCACGTAAGCGTACGTGTAAGGTCGGTCCGGGCCGCTTCATCCCACAATACCGCTGAAGCAAAATAAGACTAGTAGTGGCAAGAAAGTTGACAACATCTACACCCACAACAGATTTGTGTTCTACTCATGCAATAGAGAACTACGCATAGACCTAGCTCATGATGCCACTGTTGGGGAACGTTGCATAAAAAAAATTCCTACGATCACCAAGATCAATCTATGAGTTCATCTAGCAACGAGAGAGAGGATTTCATCTACATACCCTTGTAGATCGCGTGCGGAAGCATTCAAGAGAACGGGGTTGAGGGAGTCGTTCTCGTCGTGATCCAAATCACCGGGGATCCTAGCGCCGAACGGACGGCACCTCCGCGTTCAACACACGTACGGTCAGCGTGACGTCTCCTCCTTCTTGATCCAGCAAGGAGAAGGAGGGGTTGATGAAGATCCAGCAGCACGATGGCATGGTGGTGGATGCAGCAGGGTTCCGGCAGGGCTTCGCCAAGCGACTACGGGAGGAGGAGGTGTAGCAGGGGAGAGGGAGGCACCAAGACTTCAGGGTGCGGCTGCCCTCCGTCCCCCCCTTTATATAGGCCCCCTGGGGGGGCGCCGGCCCTGGTGATGGGATCTCCCAAGGGGGGCGGCGGCCAGGGGGGTGGAGTGCCCCCCAAGGCAAGTGGAGGCGCCCCCCCACCCTAGGGTTTCCAACCCTAGGTGCAGGGGGGCCCAAGGGGGGCACACCAGCCCACTAGGGGCTGGTTCCCCTCCCACTTCAGCCCACGGGGCCCTCCGGGATAGGTGGCCCCACCCGGTGGACCCCCAGGACCCTTCCGGTGGTCCCGATACAATACCGGTGACCCCCGAAACTCTCCCGATGGCCGAAACTGCACTTCCTATATATAATTCTTTACCTCCGGACCATTCCGGAACTCCTCGTACGTCTAGACTCCGAACAACTTTAGGTTTGCTGCATACTCATATTCATACAACCCTAGCGTCACCAAACCTTAAGTGTGTAGACCCTACGGGTTCGGGAGACATGCAGACATGACCGAGACGGCTCTCCGGTCAATAACCAACAGCGGTATCTGGATACCCATGTTGGCTCCCACATACTCCTCGATGATCTCATTGGATGAACCACGATGTCGAGGATTTAAGCAACCCCGTATACAATTCCCTTTGTCAATCGGTACGTTACTTGCCCGAGATTCGATCGTCGGTATCCCAATACCTCGTTTAATCTTGTTGCCAGCAAGTCACTTTACTGGTACCGTAATGCATGATCCCATGACCAGACACTTGGTCACTTTGAGCTCATTATGATGATGCATTACCGAGTGGGCCCAGAGATACCTCTCCGTCATACGGAGTGACAAATCCCAGTCTCGATCCGTGTCAACCCAACAGACACTTTCGGAGATACCTGTAGTGCACCTTTATAGTCACCCAGTTACGTTGTGACGTTTGGTACACCCAAAGCACTCCTACGGTATTCGGGAGTTACACGATCTCATGGTCTAAGGAAAAGATACTTGACATTGGAAAAGCTCTAGCAAACGAACTACACGATCTTTGTGCTATGCTTAGGATTGGTTCTTGTCAATCACATCATTCTCCTAATGATGTGATCCCGTTATCCATGACATCCAATGTCCATAGTCAGGAAACCATGACTATCTGTTGATTAACAAGCTAGTCAACTAGAGGCTCACTAGGGACATGTTGTGGTCTAAGTATTCACACGTGTATTACGATTTTCGGATAATACAATTATAGCATGAATAAAAGACAATTATCATGAACAAGGAAATATAATAATAATCCTTTTATTATTGCCTCTAGGGCATATTTCCAACAGAAACCACTTTTCCACTGCCGCAACCTTCTATACCCATAAGATCCCATCTTGGGGCCTTTTCCAGCGATCTGCCGAAGGGGGAATCGATCATGGAGGGCTTCTACACCAACACCATTGCCTCTCCGATGAAGCATGAGTAGTTTACCACAGGCCTTCGGGTCCATAGTTATTAGCTAGATAGCTTCTTCTCTCTCTTTGATTCTCAATACAAAGTTATCCTCGATGTTCTTGGAGATCTATTCGATGCAATACTCTTTTGTAGTGTGTTTGCCGAGATCCGATGAATTGTGGATTTATGAACTTGATTATCTATGAATATTATTTGGTTCTTCTCTGAATTCTTTTATGCATGATTTGATATATTTGCAAGTCTCTTCGAATTATCGGTTTAGTTTGGCCTACTAGATTGATCTTTCTTGCAATAGGAGAAGTGCTTAGCTTTTGGTTCAGTCTTGCGGTGTCCTTTCCCAGTGACAGTAGGGGCAGCAAGGCACGTATTGTATTGTTGCTATCAAGGATAAAAAGATGGGGTTTATATCATATTTCTTGAGTTTATCCCTCTACATCATGTAATCTTGCTTAATGTGTTACTATATTCTTATGAACTTAATACTCTAGATGCATGCTGGATAGCGGTCGATGTGTGGAGTAATAGTAGTAGATGCAGAATCGTTTCAGTCTACTTGACATGGACGTGATGCCTATGTTCATTATCATTGCCTTAGATGTCTTCATAATTTTGTGCTTTTCTATCAATTGCTCAGCAGTAATTTGTTCACACGCCGTAATACATGCTATCTTGAGAGAAGCCACTAGTGAAACCTATGGCCCGTGGGTCTCTTTTCCATTATACTGAATCTATTAGTTTCCCGTCAACTTGCGAATTTATGTCGTCGTTCCGTTTTATTGCAATCTTTACTTTCCAATCTACCCAACAAAAATACCAAAAATATTTACTTTACTATCTTTATTAGATCTCACTTTTGCGAGTGACCGTGAAGTGATTGACAACCCCTTTATCGCGTTGGTTGCAAGGTTCTTGATTGTTTGTGCAGGTACTAGGTGACTTGTGTGTCGTATCCTACTGGATTGATACCTTGGTTCTCAAAACTGAGGGAAATACTTATGCTACTTTGCTGCATCACCCTTTCCTCTTCAAGGGAAAACCAACGCATGCTCAAGAGGTAGCACAAGGCCCCAGTGCCTGAAGTGGAAGAGGAAGAAGAAGGGCAAGTGCTCAGAAAGTTGAAGCCCAATTCCTGATCACGATGACACTCACCTTGTTGCTGAAAACATGAAGCTCGGAAAGGATGCAGGTCTCAGGCTATGGAGGAAGAATGGCCCATATGCCATTAGAAGGAGAACAGTTGTTGACTACAGGTTCCACACAAAGGAACAACAAGATTTCTATGAGACTATGCTGCTTGACAAGAAGCCAATAGTCACTGACATGAGATGGGTCGACTGGGAGTATATTGACAGTAATGAAGATCACTTCCCAGGAGTCCATAAGAGCTTCAGATTAATAGGAGATGATGCATTTGCTGGCCAAAAGTTAACAAAATGGAATGATGAGTTGATCATGCAGTTCTACTCCACAACACACTTTTACCCTGATGTTAAAATTGTCTGGATGACATAGGGTACCAAGTACCAATCAACTATGGCTGAGTGGGCAAAGCTGATAAATGCCCCAGAAGAGCTTGAGGATGATACAGATGTATATGCTAAGCCTAGGAAAGGACATGACTCAATGGCTCACATGTACAAGGACAACCCAGTTGCTGCCTTGGACACCCACAAGTTTGGGTCTGTTTATTATCTGATGTCAGGTCTACCAACCATCAACACAATTCTTAGACACACCTTGCTGCCCAAGTCTGGAGATGACAGGATGATCAGAGGGCACTCAATAAATCTGCTGCATATGTTTTATGACATTTATTGTTGAGACAATCAAAAGGACTGATGCAGACCATAAGAGATCATGTGGCTATGCTCCACAAATTCAGATGCTCATCAACTCCAAATGGGAAAGAGCATGTATCTTCTAGACAAGGAACATCCTCCCCTGCTGCCAGAGTTTGAAGATAATGTGGTTGTCATGGATCCATCACATCCCACATCTGTGTAGGCTCAGGAGAAGAAAGAGAAAGCTAGAGCTGAGAAGGCAGCCTAGATTCCAAGTGCAGAAGAATTTTCTCAAGTATTCCTTAAATCCAAGAAAGATCAATTGGGCTATCTCATTCAAGCAACCTTTGAGGACTGAGAAAGGGTTGGCAACCCTGACTCAAAACCAAGAGAGTCTAGAGAGGATCATTTAGACTAAATTTTATGATCTAGACTTGAAGGTCACAGAGATCCAGACTGCAGTTGAGAAACTCTAGGATGAAGCAGAAGAGAGAAGAGGGAGAGCTACTACTGAAGCCTTTCAGAGAGTGCCAAGGGCACAGAGGTCTGTAGCTATGCCAGCTAGTGACACAATGGCTACTACATCTGCACCAGCGGCTACAGTCTCTGTTGCTCCTCCAGTTGCAACTCCACCGGCTCCTCGGACCTCTTCGGATGCATTCGTCAGACGACTCCTCTCCACGCCACCTTCGCACTCCGGAGCTCCCGGAGATCATGCTTAGAGTCGTATAGCACTATGCATTTTCAAGCTTTTTGGTAACTTGTTGCCAAAAGGGGAGAAAGTGTATAGATCATAGGCTTCAATAGAGAGAGAGAGAGAGCTTGCTTATTTTGCCTCTTCTTGCTACTCTTGCTTTGCTTTGCTTGTTTGGTTGAAACTATGTTTTATGCTGGTATTATGCTTGTGTGTGAGATACTTCTATGATCATATGTTTGATCATATCATATGTGTGTGTGAGATACTTCTATGATCATATGTTTGATCATATCATACTTTAATGTTTGTGCTTGAATGATGATATTCTTATCTTATGTATGAACATTCATATCTTATTTTGGTGATGAGTGCATATTCAATATTCTATCATTTTGAGCGCTCCACCAGATGTATGTGACATGGAAGAGTGACCCATAATCCTAATTGATTGTGCATTTACATTCACAAGCAAATATAAATAATGCACAAATTTAGGGGGAGCTCTTGCTTATCACATACTTCTCAAAGCGACGATGTACTTCATTTATATTAACTTGTGTCGAAGCTTTAATCTATATGTTGTCATCACTTACCAAAAAGGGGGAGATTGAAAGTGCAACTAATCCCTTGGTGGTTTTGGTAATTCATAACAACATATAGCTCATTGAAGTAATACTCTTTCAAGATCAATGTTTTAGAAAGTTCAATGATTGGTATGGCATGGACAAGAGATGTGGACCCCTCAAAATGCTAAGGACACATATTGGCAAAAGCTCAAGACTCTACATTTTCATTTTAGTGATCCAAGATCACATTGAGTCTATAGGAAAGCTAATACTATTAAAAGGATATGAGGTGTTGCTTAATGGCTTGCTTGCTCAAAATGCTTAGTGATATGCTCCAAAATCCCTCAACCACTTTCTCATTTCCACATATGTCCTAATCCTAGAGTCAAACCCGGCCTCGCCAATTTGATCTATCTGGCGCCACCGAGTTCATTTGACATAGCCATGTCCACAAACCTTAATCAGTTCGGTCTTACTGATAGGGATCTCGGTCTCACCGAGATGGGAATGCAAACTCTCTGTTTCCCTTCGTAACGTTTTGGTCTAACCGAAGTGAGCGATCGGTCCCAACGAGTTGGCGTTTCAAACTCTTTGTTTCCTTTTCATAACATTTCGGTCTAATCGAGACGAGCGATTGGTCACATGGAGTTTGCCTGACCAAGTCTCTGTTTGTTTATTACTGAAATCGGTGTCACCGAGTTCATGTGATCGGTCTCACCGAGATGAGGTTTTGCCCTAACCCTAGCGCATCGGTCTCACCGAGTTGATATTGTCGGTACCACGGAAATGCCTAACATTCACATTTAAACCAAGTCGGTCTGACTGAGTTTAACCATTCGGTCCCACCAAGAATTTGACCCTGCGAAAGAACAAATCTTTCGTTCGCATGAGCCCCTTTCAGAATGGCAAGTCAGTTGGTCTTGCGGTGACCTGGGCTAGCGTTTTCGACTGTAAATACTTGTTGCGTAACATCTGTGCCCACATACCATCTGTCTCTGCTGCTAATCTATGGAGCCATTTACTCATAAGACATTTATTCTTAATTTTCAGGTTTTCAATACCAAGACCCCCTGGTCCTTGGGTCGGCATATTATATCTTGTGTCTTCTTGGTGCCTTCATTTTGAGTTAATAAAATCTCGTCTTTGTTGGGAAAAAAAGGCCGATTGCGGTGGTGACGAGCGAGTGTGGATCAACCTTCCTTTGCCTCAGCCGTCGTATGTTGCGGCCTACCTAGGGAAACGAGATACCACAAAGGAGAGGAACCACCTGTATGGTGATCGACCTGCAGTGGTGCCTCACGTGGTTCGACCACCACCCCGCGCTCGTGATTGCTGTGCGGGGAGTTGTGGCCGCTGCTACCGCATGGGTTCCTCGAGTGTGCGCTGGAGTTTATGGTCTTGTGGGCGAGTTGTGCCACACGCAGCGGTGGGTGCATTTTTGACGCACACCGGGTGTGGCAGCTACCCGGGGATGTTGTGGCACAATCGCTACCATGGCCGGGGTAGGGCTCGTCGGGCGGTGATATGCCGAGGCTGATGAACTGTGAGGGTACCATCAGGTTAACGGAAAAGGGTTCCCCCGCTTTGTATTACAAAGCAACCATCCGATACAACCAATGATAGGGGCTAGGGCGAAAGCAGCACAAACACGTCTAAAAAATGAAAGAGAGAAAAAAAGAAACAAATGCCGATAACAGCGAATCGACAAAAACGACGAAGCCTCGTGACCGCTGCGTCCACCGGAGATCGCCCACCAACCTCCGAGACTCCGAAGCGCCGGTACCAATCAACACCTCCAAGAAGGGGCGTGACGATGACGACGCTGCTGCCAAGGGTTTCCCCCGGTACGCGGCGTGGAAAGAGGAAGGGTAGCCCCGACGCTCTCTAGGAAGTTCCGGCGGCACCCTCAGGCGCCACCGCGTCGGTGTCAGCCAATCCAACAGGGATTTCTCCCGATCCCAGCCTCTACCTCAGGCACTTCGGAGCTCGCCACCAAACCGATCACCACCCTGCGCCAACACGGACACGAAGCTTCGCACGCTGTCTCACCACGGCACCGCGAAGATGGTCTGCACAATGAAGAAAAGGAGCCGGGACTAGGGCAGCAGCACTGTCGGCATACGGGAGGGCCCCACCTACATCGTCCACGACGGTAGCCGACCGGATGCCATAGCAGGAGCCTACCGGGCCCGTGGCCCCACAGGCCCGGCCGGGCCCTCAAAGGCCCGGACAGCTCCCGCTTCCGCGCAACAGCTGGCACGCCATCGGCATCGCTATGCCAGTCCAAGCCGCTCCCCTGCCTCCCCATACAGAAAGCGTCGCGGTCGCGCCAGAGCCAACCCGCAAGGACCCAGAAGGGACCCTATAGACCTAGATCTAGGCCGGGGACGCGCCACCGGACGGCTAGCACCACTGGACCGCCCCGCCGCCAAGAGGCAGCACCACCGGCCTCCGCACCAGGACGCCGGACCGCCACTGACCGAGGCGCGCTACCGCCGGCCATCACCGCCCGAGCAGGGGAGGGCCGCGCGCGGGGAAGGGCATGCCCACCGCCGCCCGCACCACGCGGCTGAGGACCGGCGGCGCACGCTGACGACGGTGGGAGGAGGGAAGTGCGCGGGGGAGGGCTGGAGGAGCGCGGAGGAAGGGCCCCCGGCCGCCTCGCTCGGGGAGACGGCGCGGGGGTACGGGAAAGTGGAGGGGGTGGGGGAGGAGGAGGGGAACGGGAGGGGAAAGGGGCTGGCGGCTCCAGCGGGCTCCAGCCGCCGCGGCGCCGGGGGGAGGAGGGGACCCTAGGGGTCGGGGTCGGACCTGGCGGCGGTGGTTCCACCGCGCGAGCCAAAATCAAGATTCACAACAATTCCACTTCCGTACCATCGGGTTCCAAGGGAGGGGCGACGATGTCATGCTTCACCCATTGGCGAGGAGGTACAAACTCCACGGCGGGCTGGACATCTTAAGGATGGCATATAAGCAAAGTGTCCAAGAAAATGCCACACGAGAGGGGGGTGATGAGAGAGGAATGTTGATGTTGACATGTGGGCCCCATGTTCAACTTAACGGTCAAACAAGCGGAATTGACATTTTATGCCACGTCAGTGCCTAGATGTGGTCCCAACGTTAGAAATATTTTTGAATTTAACCAAGTGTGCTACAAGTAATTTTTGAGATTTTTTAGCATAATGTGGATGGTATTGGTGATGAAATGGAAAAGTTCCAAAACCCTATCTTCAGTCATGGTGGTTTTACACTATACTTGTAGGTGGAACTCAGACCTACGTGTCGCCTGGGATGAGGGAGGTACACCTTTTGCCATTTGTTTTTGTTTTATGTTTTTTTTTACATCAGTTTGTTATTTGCATGGATCCGAGGTTGGGGTGTCTGTGTTTTCTGGAGCAGGGTTGTGCGTCCCAATTGCTACTGCTATAATATTCGCAATATTTTTAATTTGTCTAGTCGCATGCTGGTTAAACATTTCGGGCTACCTGGGAGGGGGAGGGGAACATTCTTGGGAAGATTGAGATATTTTTCACAATCGGGCATCAGGACATGCGTTACTTTTATCAGTTTGTGCCCCCAAGTCCCTAGCGCACATGGTTTGCTAGCTCCTTGGGTTTGCAACTTTCTTTAGACACACGGTTACCGATCGAAGTTCACTTCTCCGATCCTCCAAGGTCAACGGTGCTCACATGAACCTTCTTGGGGGATTGACCGAGACTGTTTGCTTGTGTAAGTTTTCTCGACAGATTTGAAGCAGGAGTATTTTATTCCTGCTGCACGGGCGCACCGGGACTGCCGGAACGCGTGGTCGGAAGCGCTACAGCATGGAACATGCTGCTCGGCGTGCGATGCACTGCTGTGTTGCTTGAAGCAAGTTTCTGTCCTGGATTGCCAGGATCAATGACCCAAGATCTTTTGCAGAAGGTTGCATTGCAGCGCTACTGGTCAACATATCCATGCAGGTAACGTCTAGTCTAATGAACGACATGATCAGCTTGCTGAAGAATTTGCATCTCAAGTATCATGACAGACATGGATTAAGATAAGTCAAGGGACAAGCATCCATAGTCCTTCGCTGGCCAGTTATTAATTTTTACTCACTCCATTTCAAATAATAAATCATGCATTTGAAACTTGTTGGTGTTTTTTTTTCTTTCTTTGCTTTTTTTTCTTCCAAAAAGGAGTGTTTTCCTTTTTCTTCGTTTGCCTGATGTTTCAGATATTTTTTCCTGCCCTAAATCTATAAGCAGCAGTACTTCTCCATTCCCAATGTATCATACGCCCTTTTCATTTGTTTGACGACAATATCTCCAACATCAGCTATTAATGATCATCTTCACTTTTTTTTTAGGAGATTCCTAGGCACACGCATTACAATTCAGAATGGAGCGAGTTGTCAGTGATCATGATGTTACTGTACACATAAACTAATTTATAATCGATCAAAAATTCATTTCTTATAGGCGATTTTTTCGTACAATTTTTATCTTCGTCCCTATCGCCACCTCACTGTTCAACTGCCTTCTTCTCGTTGATCCTCCCTACTGTTTTTCCCCCGACCGTGAAGATGGAGTACTCAAGAGCACGATGACAGGCGACAAAATAGTCAAATTAGGGCTAGGTTTGGAAGGTTCGCCAATGCTCTCTCAATCCTAGCTAGAGAGATCGCTAGGGGTGGTGACGGCCAATAGTGGTGGCAGTTCAAGTAGGGTGGCGCGGGTTGGCAGTGCTATTGACGGCAGGGCGCGCATGCTGAGTACAGAGTAGAGAGTCTGAGCGGTTGACATGGCAAGGGAAGACGCGGTGAGCTGTTGTTAGGAGGTAACGAGTTGGTGACGTTGACTGCCAGAGATAGGGAAGAACGGTGGCATGGCAGGGTGAGAAAAACTATATTAGCCACAACTCTCAACACAACAAAGCATATGTATACTGTGTGATCTGTTACATTCTTTCAACAAGAAAATATTCTACTCCCTCCGTTCCTAAATGTAAGTCTTTGTAGAGATTTCACTATAAACTGCATACGGATGTATATAGATGCATTTTAAGTTTAGGTTCATTCATTTTGCTCTGTACGTAGTTCATCTAGTGAAATCTCTACAAAGACTTATATATTTAGGAACGGAGGAACTAGCTAGCTTGCTGGTGTACTCACTCCGGCAGTAGCCGAGTGAGTAAATTGCTGAAAGCCACCACATTTGTGGCGAGGGTACTGCAAAACTACCGTTTTTGCCAAAAATCACGAAAAACCACCACCACTTTTGTGGCAAGTGAATAACAGATGCCACTGATTCAAAACTGAACCGCAACTAAACACAAAACTGACAGATTGGACCCATATGGCAGGCAGACGTGGCATATCTATGTAGACAAATATGCTGAGGTGGCAGGAGTCCCACATGTCAGCCCCTCAGCTCTTTTTTCTCTCTCTAATTTTTCTCTCTGGTTCTTCTCTATCTCGACGTTCCCTCTCTCTGTCCCGTAATGGAGCTTCACCGCCGCCGCCGCCGGCGCACTGCCGGACTCCGGACAGACCGGAATCGGCCTCCCGCCTCCAGATCTGCCCTCCGCTGTTGTTTCCCGTCCAAAACAGGCTCCAACCACCGCCGGAAGACCCCTGCATCGCCGCCGTCGATTGGACTCGAACCCCGCCGTCCCAAGGCCCATGTATCGCCGTCGTCGCCGATTCACCAGTGGCTAGCCGTGACGGGAGCATCTGGCGGTGAAGAGACGCTCCGCCCGAGCCGCTTGCTGGCGTCTCGCGGCTGGCCACGACCGCATCTGCCGCCGCCGACTGGCCTCAAACCCACCGTCGTCGGGCCCCTGCATCACCGGCGCCGCCGATTCACCAGTGGCCTCTCGATCCCCTGTGCTAGGTGCGCGCACGGCAGCTCGTTCATGTCAGAGCGGGCGGGGGCGGGGGCGCACGCTAGCTCGGCCTTGCCGGAGCAGGTAGGTAGGCGGGCGCGCGGCGAGGAGAAGGTAGGGGGCGGCCGCGCATGTGAGACGAGGAGCAGGCAGGGGGCGCCGGAGCAGGCATGGGGGCGGGCGTGCGGCAGCTCGACCTCCCCGGAGCAGGCAGGGGGCGGGCGCACAGGGGCTCGGCCTCGTCGGAGCGGACTGGGTAGGAAGGACGAGAGAGAGGGGGAGATAAGAGGTGTGGCAGACAAGTGGGTCCCTGTCCACCTCAGCAGGTCAAACATTGACTAGGACTAGTCTTCACCACATCAGCCTAGATATGTGGGTCCCATCTGTCAGTTTTTCTATTAACGCCGCTCAATTTTGAATCAGTGGCATTTGTTATTCACTTGCCACAAAAGTGGTGGTTTTTCGTGATTTTTGGCAAAAACGGTAGTTTTGCAGTACCCTCGCCACAAATGTGGTGGCTTTCAGCAATTTACTCTAGCCGAGTAGGCTGAAGCTAGAAAGATGGTTGCAGACACAGAAATAGGGCTCGATCGAACACTCGTATACATAGAGAGCAAACATCACAAACTCACGCATCAGTTATGAGTGGGGGTATGGGTCTCAGGCCCAGCATAATCTAGATGAAACGCTGTGCCCACCACTTGCAAATTCCTATGAGAAAGCCGCCGCGAAACCCTACCGATAACCGCGGTCCGTACTGCACCTGATGGTGCCGCCACTCCTGCCTTCACCTTGGCGTCGAAATGATCAACACAAGCATCCTTAGCGTCCGCAGTTGATAGATCGTTCGGCTGGTTTGCCCGAGAACCATCAGCCTACAAGTTTAAGGACTGTGAGTTAGTACAACTTAGAACAACCAATAAGATCGATAAAGATGTTATAGATAAAAGGAAATTAAGTTGCTTCAATGCATGGCTAGGTAAAGGTACCAACATACCTTGCGCGGCGCAGGAGGTGGCTCGCTTGAACTGGCCGTGGCGCCATGGACTAAAAGGCGTCGAGCCTCGCATGAGCCAAGGAAGAGAGCAAGGAAGAAGAGGGTGACTAGAACACTGGAAGTGGCAGCGAGCCTCATGGGGGGCAGAGGAGAGCTTAACCCCGGCATTGCAATGCACCAGTAGCTGTGACGACGAGAAGAAATAGAAGAGAAGAGGCCGGAGATCTAGAGGGTCGTGTAGTACAATGGGGGAAGGGACACACGGAGGCTGCCGTTGGGAATATATACAAGTGCAACAATGCATGGGGGTGCAGCCCCCGGTTACTATAAAGTTGTTGGTGAGGATTTTGTCTCCCAAAAGTTCTACGACACAGCTAACGATGATGTGCTGCTCGTCTTCTTTTCATTATACTGCGCAATGGCGAGAACACGCATCGTAGTTCGTGTTCCATCCAACAATCGACAGGCTGTGATTACGCATTACTAATGCTGGGATTAGCGCCATAAAGACCACCCTGGTTGAGCAAAAGTTCCTTCACACCTGGCTGTTCAAGAGAGCTAGAAAGTTTCCTAACTGTCCGACATGAGTACTTGAAGTAGGAGCACCAGTTGTAAGCATGTCCCATTGGAAGCTGAACTGCTGGACCAGTACAACTACTTATACTGATCTGAAGTTGATAGGGGATTTTTCTGAACAACCATGAATGTGCACCCTCCATCCGGCTGTTTAGTTTGTGTTGAGATCAGTGCTAGCTTCACAGAATAAGCAAGTATTTATGGTGCACCAAAAACAAATCAACATATTGTAGTACAAATGTGTTTTTTTAAAAGAGAGTGGTCTCTCCAGTTTCGTTAACAAAACTAGTGTCTGCAAGCTACGAAAGCAACATAAAGTGGACGAAGAAAAGGTAGTGATGCAAATATGTTGCTGATATGCAATTTCAAGTTTATTGTATATTGTGTTGTTTAGAAGAAACAAAATATAATTTTCTATTATGAACAAAGAAAAGTCAGTGATGCAAATTTGCTCCCCACAAAAAAAAAGGGTAATGCTAATTTTCTTAAGTAGATATTAACACAATCTTCAAAGTTACTCTTGGACTATCAGTCAAGTTGTGTGAAGTATCTTATTTCGCATAGAAGTAACTAGAGCCAAACAAGCGCTTTGCTGCGCCGTTTTTCACTTGTGTTTTTTTTCAATAATAGGTTATTACGGTCGGTTGTTTTGGTTTGGTTTTATTTTACGCTAGCTAGGCTTTTAATTATGTCTTAGCTGTGTTTTTTCAATCGTATATCGTGTTGGCCTGATGTTGGAGAAGATATTTGTACTGAGAGGAGGAGGAGTTGTTACGCATGGTTGTGAAGCCCTTACACGTTTTGACGCCGGTCTTAGCCGGTGGTTGTCTGAGCCCCTAGCTAGGGAGTTCTCATTCCAGGTTCAAACCATGAAATTGTTGATGTAACGCTCACATGGACTGGCAGATGAATCTCTCGCTCGCTCAGCTTGGCTCCTTGCTCCACTTACTTAGCTTTTTTTCACTCGCTCCACTGCTAACTCAGAAAAAAAAAACTATCATATTTTATTTGAAGAAGTTCATTTAATCAAAGAAGTTCACGTACTCTCAACAATCTTAGATTACAAAATGTTCTGGATTAGAAAACCAAAGATTCAGAAAAAAAATCATAAAATTTAAAAATATTCATGAATTTGAAACAAGGTTCACAAGTTTAAAAATGTTCGCAAATTCAAAAAAGAGTTCACATGCTTAAAAAATATTTGTGAACTTTAAATATTCATGGATTCAAAAAAAAAGTTCGTAGTTTTTTTAAATGTTTACAACTATTAATGAATATTCATGATTTAACATGTGAAAAATAAATTTGGAAATTGAAAAGAGAAGAAAAAACGCAAACATGAAAGGAATAAAGCATGAAAAAACCAAACAAAAGCATGAAAACACGGAAAAAATGAAACCAAAAAAGGGGAAATACCTTCTTACAACCTGGAAAAAAAAGGTCGGCCCACCGACACACACCCTATAAGTGGGTCCAGAACATCGCCCATAACTTCTGATGCACCACGACGCTTCAAATCAGGGAGTTTAGTATCTTAATAGATAGATTAGCCAGACAAAAAAAATTGCGGGGGGATTAGCCAGACTATTGACCAAGTTTTATTGATTGCACCACATGGAAACAATATGATTCTTTTCCGAGAGGATTTGAGTTGACGTAAAATTATCTATAAAATATAATATAATTGAATACTTAAAAAATACCATTCCTAATCAAACAGCCCACATAAGAAAACTAACAGGTATTAATTCTCCAAAAATCCTATAAAACTGGCTCCACCCTATTAATGGGATCAACTAATTAACGAGCGCTCCTTCGGGAGCCTCGCAACGATCAGAGCCACTTGGCGCGCTCACAGCCATTCGCCACATGTCACGCTCTGGGCGCTCCCTCCAGATTTTTTTTATGCACGCGTTTCGGTTTTTTAAAAGGTTTTTTTCGGTTTTTTTAACGTTTTGGTTTTCTACCGGTCTTCCCTAACTTTTCGACCAAGATTTTTTTTCGAAAAAAATAATCTTTTTGCGCAAAAAAATGCATTTTTTCGCGAGAGGCACGGTTGTGCTTCCGCCAGAGGCACGGTTGTGCTTTCACGAGAGGCACGGGCGTGCCTCTTTCGGAAAGGGAAAAAACGTGTTTTCGGTTTTTTTTTCTTCTTTTGCGAGAGGCACGCTTTTGCTTCCGTCAGAGGCACGGTTGTGCTTTCGCGAGAGGCACGGGTGTGCCTCTTTCAGAAAGGGAAAAAACGCGTTTTCTGTTTTTATTCTTTCGCGAGAGGCACGGTTTTGCTTCCGCCAGAGGCACGGTTGTGCTTTCGCGAGAGGCACGTGCGTGCCTCTTTCGGAAAAGAAAAAAAACGTGTTTTCTGCTTTTTTTTCTTTCACGAGAGGCACGGTTTTGCTTCCACCAGAGGCGCGGTTGTGCTTTCGCGAGAGGCACGGGTGTGCCTCTTTTGGAAAAGAAAAAAAACGCGTTTTCTGTTTTTTTCCTTTCGCGAGAGGCATGGTTTTACTTCCGCCAGAGGCACGGTTGTGCT